>NW_022263333.1:0-17500 GCF_002021735.2 Oncorhynchus kisutch
AGTGTCTGCATCGCAGCGTCTCATACGTTACTGAGTGGACTATAAATATAATATACAAAAATTATTTGAAATGAATAAACTGCATATGTTATTCTAACACACCTGATTCAATAGTCCTAATCACCAAGCCATTGAGGTGTTAATGCTGGGCTGGAACAAAATGACAGGAAGAGGTTTTAAAGTGTTGTGCTGGGCAGAAGCCATTTCAGAGACAGAATCAATGTATTTATGCTTGGGGAGAGCAAGAGTAAATATTGTCAAACAGTAGAAGCAGAACAGGAGAGGCAGAACAGTAGAGACAGAACAGTAGAGGCAGAACAGTAGAGACAGAACAGTAGAGGCAGAACAGTAGAGCTAGAACAGTAGAGGCAGAACAGGAGAGGCAGCAGAACAGTAGAGACAGAACAGTAGAGGCAGAACAGTAGAGCTAGAACAGTAGAGGCAGAACAGGAGAGGCAGAACAGTAGAGACAGAACAGTAGAGGCAGAACAGTAGAGCTAGAACAGTAGAGCTAGAACAGTAGAGGCAGAACAGTAGAGACAGAACAGTAGAGGCAGAACAGTAGAGCTAGAACAGTAGGGCAGAACAGGAGAGGCAGAACAGTAGAGACAGAACAGTAGAGGCAGAACAGTAGAGACAGAACAGTAGAGGCAGAACAGTAGAGACAGAACAGTAGAGGCAGAACAGTAGAGACAGAACAGTAGAGGCAGAACAGTAGAGCTAGAACAGTAGAGCTAGAACAGGAGAGGCAGAAACAGTAGAGGCAGAACATAGAGCTAGAACAGTAGAGGCAGAACAGTAGAGCTAGAACAGTAGAGCTAGAACAGTAGAGGCAGAACAGTAGAGACAGAACAGTAAGAGGCAGAACAGTAGAGCTAAACAGTAGAGGCAGAACAGGAGAGGCAGAACAGTAGAGACAGAACAGTAGAGGCAGAACAGTAGAGACAGAACAGTAGAGGCAGAACAGTAGAGTACAGAACAGTAGAGGCGACCATAGAGACAGAACAGTAGAGGCAGAACAGTAGAGCTAGAACAGTAGAGCTAGAACAGGAGAGGCAGAACAGTAGAGACAGAACAGTAGAGGCAGAACAGTAGAGCTAGAACAGTAGAGGCAGAACAGTAGAGCTAGAACAGTAGAGGCAGAACAGTAGAGACAGAACAGTAGAGGCAGAACAGTAGAGGCAGAACAGTAGAGGCAGAACAGTAGGCAGAACAGTAGAGACAGAACAGTAGAGGCAGAACAGTAGAGACAGAACAGTAGAGGCAGAACAGTAGAGACAGAACAGTAGAGACAGAACAGTAGAGGCAGAACAGTAGAGACAGAACAGTAGAGCAGAACAGTAGAGACAGAACAGTAGAGGCAGAACAGTAGAGACAGAACAGTAGAGGCAGAACAGTAGAGCTAGAACAGTAGAGCTAGAACAGGAGAGGCAGAACAGTAGAGACAGAACAGTAGAGGCAGAACAGTAGAGCTAGAACAGTAGAGGCAGAACAGTAGAGACAGAACAGTTAGAAGGCAGAACAGTAGAGCTAGAACAGTAGAGGCAGAACAGTAGAGACAGAACAGTAGAGCCAGAACAGTAGAGGCAGAACAGGAGAGGCAGAAAAGTAGAGACAGAACAGTAGAGACAGAACAGTAGAGGCAGAACAGTAGAGACAGAACAGTAGAGGCAGAACAGTAGAGACAGAACAGTAGAGACAGAACAGTAGAGGCAGAACAGTAGAGAGACAGAACAGTAGAGGCAGAACAGTAGAACAGAACAGTAGAGGCAGAACAGTAGAGCTAGAACAGTAGAGCTAGAACAGGAGAGGCAGAACAGTAGAGACAGAACAGTAGAGGCAGAACAGTAGAGCAGAACAGTAGAGGCAGAACAGTAGAGCTAGAACAGTAGAGCTAGAACAGTAGAGGCAGAACAGTAGAGGCAGAACAGTAGAGACAGAACAGTAGAGGCAGAACAGTAGAGGCAGAACAGGAGAGGCAGAACAGTAGAGACAGAACAGTAGAGGCTGAACAGTAGAGGCAGAACAGTAGAGACAGAACAGTAGATGCAGAACAGTAGAGGCAGAACAGGAGAGGCAGAACAGTAGAGACAGAACAGTAGAGGCAGAACAGTAGAGCTAGAACAGTAGAGGTGGAACAGGAGAGGCAGAACAGTAGAGACAGAACAGTAGAGGCAGAACAGTAGAGCTAGAACAGTAGAGGCAGAACAGGAGAGGCAGAACAGTAGAGACAGAACAGTAGAGGCAGAACAGTAGAGCTAGAACAGTAGAGGCAGAACAGGAGAGGCAGAACAGTAGAGCTAGAACAGTAGAGGCAGAACAGTAGAGGCAGAACAGTAGAGGCAGAACAGTAGAGGCAGAACAGTAGAGGCAGAACAGGAGAGGCAGAACAGTAGAGGCAGAACAGTAGAGGCAGAACAGGAGAGGCAGAACAGTAGAGACAGAACAGTAGAGCTAGAACAGTAGAGGCAGAACAGTAGAGGCAGAACAGGAGAGGCAGAACAGTAGAGGCAGAACAGTAGAGCTAGAACAGTAGAGGCAGAACAGGAGAGGCAGAACAGTAGAGACAGAACAGGAGAGGCAGAACAGTAGAGAGAGAACAGTAGAGGCAGAACAGTAGAGCTAGAACAGTAGAGACAGAACAGTAGAGGCAGAACAGTAGAGGCAGAACAGGAGAGGCAGAACAGTAGAGGCAGAACAGTAGAGGCAGAACAGGAGAGGCAGAACAGTAGAGACAGAACAGTAGAGCTAGAACAGTAGAGGCAGAACAGTAGAGGCAGAACAGGAGAGGCAGAACAGTAGAGGCAGAACAGTAGAGCTAGAACAGTAGAGGCAGAACAGGAGAGGCAGAACAGTAGAGACAGAACAGGAGAGGCAGAACAGTAGAGAGAGAACAGTAGAGGCAGAACAGTAGAGCTAGAACAGTAGAGACAGAACAGAAGAGCCAGAACAGTAGATGCAGAACAGTAGAGCCAGAACAGCCAGAGATCCTTGAGAACAACATCTAAACTACTAAATAACAACTTTGATTTGATTTGATCAGCTGATGGGTAGAAGAGAAATAAAAAGAGGGGGAGAGAGAGGGACAGAAAACTAAATGAAAGAGACAGTAAGAGAGAGAGAGGGACAGAAAACAAAATGAAAGAGACAGTAAGAGAGAGAGAGGGACAGAGAGACAGTAAGAGAGAGAGAGGGACAGAGAGACAGTAAGAGAGAGAGAGGGACAGAGAGACAGAAGCTAGGTTCCCATCCATTTGTCAAAAGATTTCCAAGAAAATATTATAATATTCGGACAAAAAGGAATTATAATCCACTGGTCTAATGTCATTTGTTTGATCAACATTTAGGAAAGGTTCCTGTCAATGGTTCCATCAGGCCTGTTTTCAGTTTATTATCTGATATGTACAGTTCTTTACTCAAATAAACATGGAAACAGAGAAAAGAACAGAGATAATAACAGAAGAGAGAGAGAGAGAGAGAGGCTCATACTGAGGAAGGTTAAGGGACACCTCTTCTGACTGGGACAGGCTTCCTGATGCCCTTTAAATCGTTTTAGGAAGCAGAGATTACTTTTTCTACAGCTCGCCTACACAGCAAGCAACACACAACACACACCAAACAAACACCAACACACAGATAAATGCTCCTTCAGACTCAATGCAATGCATGCACCAACCCCCACACATACACACAACCCCCTAAACACACACACACACACACAAACACACACAAATACACACAAACAAATACACACAAACAAATTCTCAGCTCGGAGCAAGTGTTGGGAGAGTGACAGAGGCAAGGCATGTCTGCTGACGAAGCAGAGAAAGGGGTGGATGAGTCAGTGTACTGAGGTAGGTAGACTGGGGCAGGAGCAGCCTCGTTCACATGGCCATCCAGCACCATGCTCTGTCCTAGACCAATGACTCACATCATCTATCTATTCCTCTTCATCACAAAGGACTCAGGGCTCTATGTAGCTCTCCATCAATCAACAAGTTCAGTTTCATGAAGCATCCTTGAATGGATCGGATCAGATTAGATGCATGTCTGGTTGGGTTGAATTGAATTTCAGCTCAGTTAAAATCAGGTTTGGGATCGAAATTCAACATGTATAAATCAGGAAATTAGGACTTTTCAATTAGTATGTTTTTCAGTGAACCTTTTCAATCCATGATCAGAATGTCCTATTCATTCTCGACTGAGTAAAGATGAATTTACATAGTCCCTGAAACATGATGGTATTTCATCTCTGTCGGTTATACTCCGCACCTGGGTTGTGTTCATAATTGCACACTGTCACAAAGCGTTTTGCATTGGAAATGAAAATCAGCATTTCTTATTGGACAAGTCCAGCTAGTCCCTCACTATTTCAGTCAGTTTTCTTCAGTTTGGTGCCTAATGAGCACAAGCGTGATTTTGAGCAAAACAAGTATATTGGTTGCAGTGTTAAGACACACTGGTCCAGAGACACCTAATCTTTGGCTCATTAGGTCCTCTAAGAACATAATCACCTAGGATGCTGATCTCTCCAACGTAATTACACATTTCCCCGTAGCTTGGACTTTATTTGAGGAATACGCTGCTCCTCATTACTGCCAAAGATGGGCCAGTACGACAACACAGCGATACATACCAGTCTATGATATTGGTAGCATTTTATATTGAGTTGACCTGTGTAGTCCAGAGGCCGTAACCTGAGGGCCTTTGCTCCCCTAGGAGCTCAAATTAGTAGGTAAAGTAAGTGCCACCTGTGTAGTAATGAGGTAGTTACACTAGTGACAACCTTAGGGTACATAGTAGTATGTTGTAACTAGCTGTCTAAGCCAACACAAAGATACATGAGGATCTACCTCTATTTTAACTGTCCTTTGAAGTACTGTATGACATCACAGTGTATGTGTTTCTACATACAATAATGTTAAATAAACCTAAACGTAAATGATGAACTCCACGGGAAAATGGAGAGCCTTTTCAGTGACGTTGTTTCATAATGGAGTGGCGGTGTAGCGCGTGGCCAGTTCCCTTAGTAATCACGCTACTGGTCTATTTAAGGTGTTCCGGGGAGATTAGGCAGTCTAACTCCTTGTCACACGGTGAGAACCATGACTCTACCACCACGCCTTGTCACATCTTGTTGGGCGTGGTGGTGGAGTCATGGTTCTCACCGTGTGACAAGGAGTTAGACTGCCTAATCTCCCCGGAACACCTTAAATAGACCAGTAGCGTGATTACTAAGGGAACTGGCCACGCGCTACACCGCTAAACACTAAACTACCTACTAGCATAGGAAAGCTAGCATGTGAAGCTACGCCAAACCTGCCATCGCGTGAGCTCAACTATACCTGCTTTCAACACGTTCACTGCTTTCACTCAAGGTTGAACAACTTACACTGTGAGTAGCTCCTAAGCCGAGCCAGACATGGTCGATAACAAAGACAATCTAGTCACAGTTCAACCAAACTTGCTATTATAATTGAGAAACCATCGCTACCCGTATTACACCCTATTGACCTGTCAACCAAAATATACAGCAGTTACACAGTAGACAAGCATTAAGTCAGCTACTGCTGTATTTTCCCATCAGAATACTGTTTGACAGTGAGCTTTGATTCGCTGAACTGAATGAAATTCTGTGCAGTTCTTCCATTAATATAATTTGATGACCCCATAAACCATCTGTTCTTGGGAACTGAATGTAAGTGATGTATGTTAATACAGCGTCAATGGGACACGCCAGTAATAACACTCTATAACCTCCTAGGAAGATGAGAAATTAAAGAGTATTTGGTCCCTATGACCACACACACACACACGCACGCACGCACACACACACACACACACACACGCCCCTCTCTTAGATTACAGAGTCAAGTGGCAGCCTTTTGAAGTGTAAATGTCGCTCAATAATGAGATGGCCATTTAAATGGCATTCATTTAGCCTTATTAACCTAGCCCCACAATGGCTTAGAGTTAGACTACAGGGCAGCTAGGAGGCTAGGGAAAGCTAAACGCATCAACCACAAACCACTCCCTCAAAGGTCAAACACGTGCAGCAGTCATGACCACCAAGACCGTGACCAACGTTCAGGTTCACTTATGGTAAGAGGGGTACCTTTAAACAGGGTGTCAATATTTGTGTCCTGATTACAATTGGAAGATATAGAAACCAAATTGACTGCAGACGTGGTTTTTATATAGCCAGTGAGTGACTGAACAACATGGAGTGTACAGAAGACTGTAGCCCTAACCCACCTACTGTAACAATGGAAACGTCTGAAATCCTTGTATGGTTTGTGTACCTTTCAGCAGAACTGTTTATATTTTAGCAGTAGTGAAAGCTGTACTGGTCTTACCTCACCAAGATGAGGTGTGGGGTTGAAGCCACACAGGTTGCACACACTCTTCTTGCACTCAGTGCAGGTGCTGTAGTTAGGGGGGTCTGTTGATCCAACGTTCAGCTCCACCTTACACAGAGGACAGTTTTCCTGGGCCCCCGATCCTGTGACCGTAGTAAGCGGCTCCCCCGCTTTCAGAGGCTCCACGGAGGGATCTGCTTCTATGGACTTTTGGTTCTTCAGCAGGGAGACGGCACGTTTGGGGGCCTTCTTGGAGGCAGGTGGGGTGTCAGGGCTGTCTGAGTCAGGGGGGGACCCGGGAGCGGAGAAGGGAGAGTCCGGGGGAGAACCAAGGGGAGAACCGGGGGCAGAGAAGGGGGAGTCTGGGGGAGAGCCGGCAGGAGAACCGGCAGGAGAATCGGCAGGAGAACCAGCTTTCTCATCCACAGAGTCCACGGAGTCGGTGGTCATGAGGTTGGTGGCCGAGCTCAAGATAGACGAGCCAAAGCCAAACATCTGGGAGGCAGCCGCCGGGGGCTTGGCTGTCTCAGTAAAACCACCGAACCCACTGAACATCTTTCCCGTCACCGACTCTGCTGTTTTTTGGGTACCAGCAGCGGCTTTGGCCCGATCAGGTTTGGCTGATCCAGTGAACCCACCAAAGCCACTGAACATTGTTCCCGTGATGGACTCGGCCGCCTGGGAGGCAGCGGCTGGAGGCTTGGCCACATCGGTGAGCCCCCCTAGGCTGATGCCCCCCAGGCCCCCGAAGAAGCTGGACTCCTGTTTACCTTTGGCCGGTGAGGGCTGGGGGCTGCCTTTCGGGGAAGATGGGCCGGGGGATTTCTGTTTGGGCGTGGTTGGAGGGGTTAAGCCTCTGTCGGAGATGCTCTGCTGCTTAATCAGTAGATTGGGCTTCTTACCATCTTTTCCAGGGTCTTTCCTTGAGGGTGAAGGAGGGGCAGAGCCCTTGCCCATCATAGGAGGGTCATCCATACCCCCCATAGCCCTCTGCATCTGGCAGTTGAGACACAGCCACTCTTTACCCTGAAAAGATACAAAACATGGTCAGACACACATACGACACACACATATACACACATGTACTGTACGGCCGGGACAGTACCAGTATCACGATACTCATTAGTAACGTGGCAAGGAAACAAAACACAAAGCGGATTTAACTTCTTTAGGAAAACAGCCCAAATGTTGGAAACCAATACCATTGTTGTCACCCAGAGTGACATTTATTTAATTTCCAAGTTATAGCACACAATATTTTACATACAGCAGGTTTTTAAAGGACCGAACAGTATGTTCTGCTTTGTATTTTTATATTTGCCATGAAAACAGGTACACACACACACACACACGCACACACACAATGACACGCACATGCACACACGCGCATGAGCACGCCCACACGCCACACACACACACACACACACACACACACACACACACACACACACACACACACACACACACACACACACACACACACACACACACAATCCTTTCCTTTAAGTGAAACATCACAGTAATTCAGAGAAAGAAAACAACTGAATTAGTACATTTCAATAACATGATTCTCTTTTCACACTGTAAATTGTTTTTCGCTCAGTTCTTGAGGGATTTAAAAGCAAATTGAATGATTTATACTAATTATGTGTTGCAGTAATGGGAGCTGTATTTGCAGATCGTGGCAATTTGCAGAACCACCATTAAATGTACTATTTGACAAGGCTGCATTACAAATGGAATATTTCTCTAATTTGAGGCAAAAAATCATCATTACAAACCATTTTATTTGTTTAATTTGAGATGTTTATTGGTTGATTCATTCTTGAAATATAAGAAAAGTACTCTGATGAAGGTAGATGCATTTCATGGTTAGTTAGAAATGGGAAACAACTGTATTGATACATCTGTAACACTTTATAAATATATCATTAGATATTCATACTGATTTCCTACATGATATATACTGTATGTTTGTTCTAAAGATGGAGTTTCGTCACATATCCTGACAACTAGCTTAGCTACAGTGTAATGTTTTTGTTCACTACACAGGACATGGCCTTGGTTACCATTGTCTACAACAAGAAACCCTACAAAAGAGGACAATATCGACATGGTTATTATCAGTGTCTTCTTGCATAGAACAACACTCACATTTCCATTCCCTCTTTGTGATTACCATGCTCAATAATTCTACCCCCAGAAAAAGAGATGCAAAATATGACCACTTTGTGATTCTGCTGTTTTATCTGATAGCGTGTGCAAAGATATTATTTTTTGAGAGGGGCACTGATGACCAAATCTTTGAATTCATTATTTGTATTGTATTTTCTGTATATCTATAATAAATACCTTATATGGATAAGTATCAGATCACCTGCCCCCCTCAGTTTCAACAGGCATCATGCCTCGGGGGTGCATGGCTCGTGTGGTTGGTTACTGAAACCTGACATTGGCCGGCGGTTGGAGGCTTCCTGTGCCCATGACATGAGTCACCTTGATAGCTTCCCCACTGTCCATATGGCCCCTCTGTTCCTCAAGCTGTGTGGCGTTAATATGAGGGGCATTTCCAGAGCTAGGCCTGACTGCATGGGCATCTCTGGAACGCTAAATGCTTAAAGGCTAATATTAAAAAGGCTAATGCTGAAAAGGCTAATGCTGAAAAGGCTCATGCTAAAAAGGCTAATGCTAAAAATGACCATGCTTAAAAACTATCGCTCGGCTTCTTTAGATATGAGAACTGGTTGGTTTTGATTGATTCACCTTTTTTGTGTATATTTTGTACTGTAATGGTGTACTGTGCTTCATTTAGACATTTAGACATGCTGGGTGAATTTTGTACTAATAAACAGAAACAGAAACAGAAAACTGAAACTAATTCAAGGCATACGTTGGTTGTTGTATCTATGCAACGACACTGGCAGTAGACATTTAATTGAATGAAGTGTCTGATACATCTGAGACAGAATGTGATGTGAAAAAACACCATATAATAGACCCTCAGTCAGCACAAACTACAGTACCAATACATTTTAAGGGTAAGCGAGAGAGCGAGAGAGCGAGAGAGAGAGAGGAACAGCGACAAAGGAAGTGTGGGAAAATGGAAATACGGTGGAGAGAGAGAGAAAGGGTAGTATAAATATATACCAGAGAACAGGAGAAAGAGAGAGAGGAAGAAAGCAAGCTAGAGAGAGAGGGCATTCTCTTACCTCCGAGTCTGGGGGGCTGAATCCACATAGGCTGCACACCTGGTTCTTACACATGGTACAGTTGCTGAAGTTGGGCGGCTCCTTGGAGCCCACGTTGAGCTGGGTACTCTTGCACAGCGGACACAGCCCACCTCCAGGTGGTTTACCAGGGCCTTGTGGACCAGGGGGACCCCCAGCTTTAGCTGGCCCGCCTGGCTGTGCACCGGGGCCAGGGGGTCCTTGCTGCCCAGGGGGCCCTTGACCGGGACCAGGGGGTCTTGGTCCTTGCTGCCCAGGGGGGACTTGACCAGGTGGTCTGGGCCCTTGCTGCCCAGGGGGCCCTTGTCCGGAGACAGGAGGTCTGGGTCCTTGCTGGCCAGGGGGTCCTTGACCAGGTGGTCTGGGCCCTTGCTGCCCGGGGGGTCTGGGCCCTTGTCCGGGGCCAGGGGTTCTGGGCCCTTGCTGCCCAGGGGGTCCTTGACCAGCGGGTCTGGGCCCTTGCTGCCCAGGGGGTCTGGACCCTTGTCCGGGGCCAGGGGTTCTGGGCCCTTGCTGCCCAAGGGGTCCTTGACCAGTGGGTCTGGGCCCTTGCTGCCCAGGGGGTCTGGGCCCTTGTCCGGGGCCAGGGGGTCTTGGCCCCCCCTGCTGGGGGCCCTTGCTGCCTGGTCCTGGGGGCCCACCTAGGGGCTTCTCTCCAGGCTTTTCTTCCTTGTCAAACAGGCCAAATGAGGGCATGTTGACCCCGGAGCCCATGGAGGTGACCTCGGAGGACATTGAGGACATTCCAGAGGACACCTGGGAGGTCATGGATGAGACAGCGTTAAGCGGGTTGGCCCCACTCAGGAAGCTGGAGCCAAACATGCCTGTTTTCTTCTCTGGGTCCTTAGGCTCCTGCCTGAATCGGGACTCTAAGAGGCTGAGGGACGAGGGACTGCGGCCAGGGGCCGGCCTGCCAGTGGGGCCCTCTCCAAACGCGTCTACGGTGCGACTCTTGCTAAGCCGAACAGAGGGTCCAACTCCTGGCTGCTGGGGCCGCTGCTGAACATCTGCCTCCGAGGGCCTGAGAGAGAGAGTGTGAGAAAGAAACAAACAAACAAAGAAGAGTCATTTGGCAGTACAAATGGAAATAGATGTTGTGTATACATTTCAATACTCTGACTTCCTTTCATTCCCTCCTTTCCTTAATCTGTACTGATGTGACAGAGCTGGATAGGTTAAAGCAAATTGCCATAGGCTTCCACCATGTTGTTGCATTTTCAGATCAGCGAAGAGGAAGGAGAGGAGACAAGGAGGGGAAGCTACTTTACACTATCAAATGGCTGATACAGTGCCTTGCGAAAGTATTCGGCCCCCTTGAACTTTGCGACCTTTTGCCACATTTCAGGCTTCAAACATAAAGATATAAAACTGTATTCTTTTGTGAAGAATCAACATCAAGTGGAACACAATCATGAAGTGGAACGACATTTATTGGATATTACAAACTTTTTTTACAAATCAAAAACTGAAAAATTGGGCGTGCTAAATTATTCAGCCCCCTTAAGTTAATACTTTGTAGCGCCACCTTTTGCTGCGATTACAGCTGTAAGTCGCTTGGGGTATGTCTCTATCAGTTTTGCACATCGAGCAAAACATCGAGCAAAACAGCTCGAGCTCAGTGAGGTTGGATGGAGAGCATTTGTGAACAGCAATTTTCAGTTCTTTCCACAGATTCTCGATTGGATTCAGGTCTGGACTTTGACTTGGCCATTCTAACACCTGGATATGTTTATTTTTGAACCATTCCATTGTAGATTTTGCTTTATGTTTTGGATCATTGTCTTGTTGGAAGACACATCTCCGTCCCAGTCTCAGGTCTTTTGCAGACTCCATCAGGTTTTCTTCCAGAATGGTCCTGTATTTGGCTCCATCCATCTTCCCATCAATTTTAACCATCTTCCCTGTCCCTACTGAAGAAAAGCAGGCCCAAACCATGATGCTGCCACCACCATGTTTGACAGTGGGGATGCTGTGTTCAGGGTGATGGGCTGTGTTGCTTTTACGCCAAACATAACGTTTTGCATTGTTGCCAAAAAGTTCCATTTTGGTTTCATCTGACCAGAGCACATTCTTCCACATGTTTGGTGTGTCTCCCAGGTGGATTGTGGCAAACTTTAAACAACACTTTTTATGGATATCTTTAAGAAATGGCTTTCTTCTTGCCACTCTTCCATAAAGGCCAGATTTGTGCAATATACGACTGATTGTTGTCCTATGGACAGAGTCTCCCACCTCAGCTGTAGATCTCTGCAGTTCATCCAGAGTGATCATGGGCCTCTTGGCTGCATCTCTGATCAATCTTCTCCTTGTATGAGCTGAAAGTTTAGAGGGACGGCCAGGTCTTGGTAGATTTGCAGTGGTCTGATACTCCTTCCATTTCAATATTATCGCTTGCACAGTGCTCCTTGGGATGTTTAAAGCTTGGGAAATCTTTTTGTATCCAAATCCGGCTTTAAACTTCTTCACAACAGTATCTCGGACCTGCCTGGTGTGTTCCTTGTTCTTCACGATGCTCTCTGCGCTTTTAACGGACCTCTGAGACTATCACAGTGCAGGTGCATTTATACGGAGACTTGATTACACACAGGTGGATTGTATTTATCATCATTAGTCATTTAGGTCAACATTGGATCATTCAGAGATCCTCACTGAACTTCAGGTGAGAGTTTGCTGCACTGAAAGTAAAGGGGCTGAATAATTTTGCACGCCCAATTTTTCAGTTTTTGATTTGTTAAAAAAGTTTGAAATATCCAATAAATGTCGTTCCACTTCATGATTGTGTCCCACTTGTTGTTGATTCTTCACCAAAAAATACAGTTTTATATCTTTATGTTTGAAGCCTGAAATGTGGCAAAAGGTCGCAAAGTTCAAGGGGGCCGAATACTTTCGCAAGGCACTGTATTTGCCGGTTGCCAAACTTAGAGATGAGACTAATTAAACACTCATGATCACCATCATGATCACCATCGCCGCAGAAGAGCTCCTAAATACATCATTCAACACACATACAGACACATATGTATCCCAGATAAACAGATCTTCCAAACAACCAAATCATTAAGAATGATAATTGTTATTTGACAACTCATCACTCAAATTCTACAGACATCTCAACAATCTGGTATGATGTGTTGTAATAACATCCTACTTAACTACAAGGCCTACATGAGATGTGGCTCTTTGGGGGTATTGAGCAATACTGTAGGCTAAATGCTTAATGATGAAATGCACTTAAGCCTCTGTCCGACACAACAAGCTAACCTTTCACCCCAAAGCCATTGGACATAGGCCTATCATCGGCACAGCGAGCACAAAGCAAGCATACTACCAGCCCTAGGCTAGTGCTGATGGGAAAGTGAATAGCTCTGAATGACATCTACAGTTGAGAGATCATGGAGATATAGGAGAGAGAGTGAGAGACAGCTCAATGGGGTAAGATGAGATGGCCTTATTAGATCGAGCTGAGAGGCAGGATAGACAGCCTAGCCTACACTGCTGTCAGGTGCAACCCTGCTACTCATCAACTGAGATTGAACCTATCACGTAGATGATAGATAGATCAATGCCAAGCATGAAATAAGATCAAGCGGTTCAGGTTTGGAACAGTGAAGCGTCATTGTGAATCTGAAGGTAAAGCATGAATTGCAGAGAAAAATAGCTAGCTATTTGAGGCCAACAGACCATAAGCTAATTGGTGTTTAAAAGGAAAACTCCACCCAAAAACTATCTTTTGGTATTGTTTCATTAGTCCATTGTTGACATAGACCCAACATATTTTGCTTGTCAGAGTTTTCAAGTTATGTAACTTTCAAAATACAGAAATTATGCAAAACGCAGCATCATATGATGCAAAATACATCATATGTGGATGATTTCTGTACTTTGAAAGTTACATATCTTGAAAAAACTTGATTGCTGACAAGCAAAAAATGTTGGCAATATGTCAACAATGGACTAATGAAACAAATAACAAAAGATCGTTTTTGGGTGGAGTTTTCCTTTATGTGTCAAAAACAGCCCGCCAGTTCTGCTATTGGCAACTGTTGGTTTCAGCACCATGGAAAGCAACTAGCTCACAGACAGACCGCTCATCCACTTGGCTAAAGCGCTTCCTTTCACAAGATGTTCGATATCTTTACATTTCCAAAATGAAATTCAAAACCCACTTTCAAGATACAATAAGGGGAAATCAATGACTGTGATGACATTTGCGATCGCTGTTCTATATATAGCCACATTAATATGTATGTATCCCCTCCCCCTATTCTGGCTTGGGTAATAATAACTGTTCTCACCAACAGAGCGAATTAGTGATAAGGAATTTGTGATAACGTGTATCGTGTGCCAATGTATATGTTAATGATATACTGGTGGGAATTGTTGGTCAATAGGGGACACACAGCCAGCGTCGGCCTGAATATCGACTCTTGACATATATTTGCAATAGAAGCTATGCAAATACGAGTAGGTTATGATATATAATTGACAACATTGGAATGGTGATATACAATGTTGGCACCGTGAGTGGAGAGGCTATTTGTTTGGGATGATAGCGTCCTTCGTGGGGAAAAATACAGTGGCTTGACAGAGTCATTTTTACCCAGGAGGCATTTCGATTCTTTACAAACCCTGGTGTCTTACCACCGATTTTACAGCGGCTATCCTTTGATAATGGCACAATTAAACGATTTACGCAGTAATTCGCATGCAAATAATTGTTAAAAGAGATTATTTCAGTATCATACCATTTAGTGCATTCTAATATTTGATCAGATGCGGTATTGTGAACGAACTGACAAATTGTCCAGCATTTTACCAGATGCTTTAAATTAATAAATGACGCGAATTAACAATTTATGCTAAAAACAGCATTGGTCTTATGGCTATCAATGCTTCAAGACTATCTTTGTAAATGTCAATAACAATAACCACCTATCCCATTTTTGAATGGTATCATCTATCCCCATGGTAAATGTGAATGGGTGTGAACATGCATTCTCCTTTCCTGTGCATTCATAGTGATACACTGCTGACAAGCTGCAGTGCTCTGCCTAGTCAAAACACGGCACAAACACACGCCTTTCGTTCTCTTTCATGAATAGACCCGTTAAATGACGGGGTACTGAGAGAAGTGGACATTTTAAAGTGCACAAAAATGCCAGTAAAATCCTGCCTTCGAGCGGGCGCGCCCCCGGGCTTGTTGGCTTGCGCCCTTGACATAGCCGCGGCGAGTTGCTTTCTGTCATCCTCGCTGAGTTGGCTCAGGTCCACCTGTGCCCCCGTGGAGGTCCGAATGAAGCCTCCTTTCCCGTCCGGTGCGAGCCCCTCCGGTAATCCAGCAAGCACCCCTTCGCCGCCTTCGAGGCTCGCTTCGTTCCCCATGATGGCCCCCTCCCGCCGCCCCCCGTTTCGATTTCGACGCGACGCTCTGCGTTTCTAGCTCCAAAGAACGAGGTGAAAAGCGGTGAAAACGACCCCCCTCGACTCTGCGTGCATCTCAAATTATTTCTCCATCTTTACATCGCCCTCTCCCTCGTTCTCTCAGTTCTGTGTTGATATCGCGCATCTCTTCTGTCGATGGACGACGGTTTTCCGTGCGGGTCTGTCTTCAGTTCTATCCTACTACACCACATCCTCTCCCTCTCTCCCTGCGCTCTCAAACGCGCATGTTCCGCTTCTGACAGGTGACAGAAGACTTCACTGAAAGAAAATATGTGGGCTTTAAAGGGATCAACGTTAACCGTTAAACACATAACGTGTAGGCTACAGAAGAGCTCTTGTTAGTTCAAAGGGGCAAGTGTTTTTCCCTTTACTCATTTGTAACCTTTACAACAATGACACGACCTAAGCTGCTGACTATTGATTTCTGTAATACATGACGTCCTGGTGACATTTTGGCTATTATGTAAATATCACGATGATCATGTAATCTCAAGGTAGGCCTACAATGAGTGGGTTCAAGTGTTTAGGCATCACACACCCAGATGTATACACACACACACACACACACACACACACACCTAAATGCCAGTGATATGCCATTCTAGCATTGTAGTGCTCTGGGTCAAGTGTTTAGGCATCACACATCCAGATGTATACACACACACACACCTGAATGCCAGTGATATGCCATTCTAGCATTGTAGTGCTCTGGGTCAAGTGTTTAGGCATCACACATCCAGATGTATACACACACACACACACCTGAATGCCAGTGATATGCCATTCTAGCATTTTAGTGCTCTGGGTCAAGTGTGCAGGTGTGCATGCTTTTGTTCCAGCCAAAACACCTCTTCAATATATTATCACGATTTTGATTGATTTAATTGAAACTACACCCCGCAAATCATGTAGTTCTCCACTACCGGACTGGCAGCATACAACCTTGCATCCCACTGCTGGCTTGCTTCTGATGCTAAGCAGAGTTGGTCCTGGTTGGTCCCTGGATGGAAGACCAGATGCTGCTGGAACTAGTGTTGGAGGGCCAGTAGGAGGCACCCTTTCCTCTGGTCTAAAAAAATACTAGATTGTGTAGGGTGCTGTCTTTTGGATGTGATGTTAAACAGGCGTCCTGACACTTTGTGGTCACTACAGATCCTATGGCACTTTTTGGAAGTGTAGGGGTGTTAACCCTGGCATTTTTTATTTTAGTTAACTAGGCAAGTCAGTTAAGAACAAATTCTTATTTACAATGACAGCCTAGTGGGTTAACTGCCTTGTTCAGGGGCAGAACGACAAATTTGTAATTTGTAAGCTCGGGGATTTGAACTTGTAACCTTTCGGTTACTAGTCCAACGCTCTAACCAATAGGCTACCCTTCCCAATCTGACACTCACACCTAATCATCCCCAGTTTACAATTGGCTCATTCATCCCTTGTAACTATTCCCCAGCTTGTTGCTGAGAATGTGTTCTCAGTCAACTTACCTGGTTTAATAAAATAAACTAAACTATCAGAGTTGGTGAACATGGGGCTTGGATGAGACTTCATTTCCCAGAGTGCATCACTATGGCTGGATCTTTTTATCTGCACTGAACCTCAATTAGCTGCTTTTTCCTCATACTGTATCCTTGACACTATTCAATCAAATCATATTACCAGGTCTTTGGGGTGTTCTGGTACAGTTTGGATTCATGTACCAAGCAGAATAATGTTTATAGTTTGGACATTCATGTAGCATTTGGCATGTAGCTAATCCTGGAAAAATGGAAACAGTTTTTTATTGAATAGGGCCCATTGTGACTTGACTGATACACTAATACGCGTAAACAGTTTGGTATTTACTCCACGTAAACAGTTTGGAATTTACTCCACGTAAACAGTTTGGTATTTACTCCACGTAAACAGTTTGGTATTTACTCCACGTAAACAGTTTGGTATTTACTCCATGTAAACAGTTTGGTATTTACTCCACGTAAACAGTTTGGTATTTACTCCACGTAAACAGTTTGGTATTTACTCCACGTAAACAGTTTGGTATTTACTCCACGTAAACAGTTTGGTATTTACTCCACGTAAACAGTTTGGTATTTACTCCATGTAAACAGTTTGGTATTTACTCCACGTAAACAGTTTGGTATTTACTCCACGTAAACAGTTTGGTATTTACTCCACGTAAACAGTTTGGTATTTACTCCACGTAAACAGTTTGGTATTTACTCCACGTAAACAGTTTGGTATTTACACCGAACGTATTAATCTACACATAATAATCATTAAGTGGGTGCTTACATTTGTCCTATTTCACACATGTACAAGCACATGTATGAATTGCATATCCCACTCCCCCTGAGACAGGAATCAGACATTATTGACAGCAACCCTAGAGCAATTAGGGTTAAGTACAATGCTCAAGGGCACATCAGCAGAGTTTTCACCTAGTCTGCTTGGGGATTTGAACCAGCAACCTTTCAG
>NW_022263333.1:20000-62730 GCF_002021735.2 Oncorhynchus kisutch
GTGTGTGTGTGTGTGTGTGTGTGTGTGTGTGTGTGTGTGTGTGTGTGTGTGTGTGTGTGCGTGCGTGTGTTTCTAAGCCAGGGAAGAATGTAATGGAATCTGGTAACCAGATCACACACACTGGGCTGTGTTCATTACATTTTAATACACACCTGAGGGCCAAATGTGACTCACTAGTCGCTCACAGTGAAACTAGTTTCATTTCAGTCTGAGCTATCCAAAATAGTTCCAGATGATTTGTACAATATTAATAGAAATGCCATAATATATATTTCACATAGTAAGGGATCAATATCAAATAGATTTCTCTTACCAAAAAACAAGACAAGAATAAATATGTAGTGATACAATTCCTACCACTGAAATCCTACAGTAAGTGTTCACTGAAATATGCAACCGGTGAACATCCAATCACCAGCCTTGGCAATTCCAAGGCAAATCCCTCCCACTCTGCAGCAACAGGTGTCAGAATCAGAAAGTTAGCCATAAAGAGAGAGAAGCAGTCACATACCTTTGTCAGGGTGTATATCCTGTGTCTGTGTCCTCTACTATCCACTCTGAGAACAGGTTCCTCAGTGGTTTCTCAGTAGCACTAGCCCTGCGAGCGGAGCGATGTTTAACCAGAGGTTTATTAGTCCTGAACCCTGTCTATTCCCATTAGCGACCTGGCACATGCCTAACTCTGCCCTTAACACCAGATTCTTCTGACCGCTGACCAGAGAGAAGCGCTGAACTAAAAATATTCTTAAAGGAACAGTGTACTCTATCTCCTTCTCTCTTTCTCAAGACACACCTCATAATCCTCTTTACTCTGAGAGGTAGGCCAATCACGAACTATACTATAATCTGTTGTTGTACACGAGCAAAGTTCAGCCTGTCACTCAGACGACTCCGACTAGGGGTCAAATCTGGGGTCAAATTCCACCTTTAATCTGGTAAAATTACATCAATCTGCAGATCTGATTGAACTGAAAAGGGATTGAACACAAGTCGGAGAAACACCTCTGCTCATGGTATAAAACCATCAGTCAACTCCTAAAGCAAACACCACTGAACATCCCAACATGAGTAATACCACTAGGGCGTATTTCAAGACATGTATACAACATGCATACTACTGCGTTCAAGCAGCTCGCTGTCAACAGATTACTGCATCTTTTCCTCTACACTGCCTAGACAGCCTTCTGGTTGCATAACGCATCTATCTAAACTCTTTGTTCCTCGCACACTTCATACTGCCAAACTGATTTACAGAGCTCTGGGTCCTATTTTTTAGGCACCAAACAAGAGAAAACAGAATGAAAAAGGGAAACTAACTTAAGCTTGTCCAAAACCTTTTGCTACGGTGTGTCCTAATGAATATTACCCTGTTTTGGTGAAGTAAGATGACGTTGCCCCTAGACACTGACGCTCGACGGTCAGTTTAGCGTTTTCCTCATAATTGTCAAGGTAGGGTTGGAGAAGAGTAAGCTGATAGATCTGCAGATCAGGACATCAGGCATTGTCTGCCAGGATTTGTTTTGGTGCTCTGACCTCACCAGGAGGGTGAGGCAGGTTAATAAAGGACATCAGGTTCTTCTGTTCTTAACGGGATTGACAGGTCAGAGAAGTCCCTGGTCGCATTACCCTGTTCGGATGTTTCATGCATCAACCAATGGTTGCGGGTCATGTCGTCGACCATGTCATCGACTGCCAGATTACTATAACAAATGATATGCTTAGTTGATACATAAAATACTTATTAAGGCGTTGTAAGATCTGTCAGGCGTCAGCAACGCGTCTTAACCATTGGTTTCCCTTCCAATGATTAAGGGTCAGCAATACCCATAGTCCATCATGACCCATAGAATTGGCTGATCCTAGATGGGGCAGTAATACACGTTTTACACTATTGAGATGAGCGATACTGTTTCAGCGTGGGTACACACCCACCATGGCTGCTGGAACCATGTTGGAAAGGAAAATAAGTCAGCTCAGTACAGTTCAGATAGGCATGAAGGTGTGAACAGGGTCTATCACTGCCTTTTATCTGTCTTCTCAATTCACTCACTCCACCAAATTTGCATTTAACCTTTATTTAACTAGGCAAGCCAGTTTAGAACAAATTCTTATTTACAATGACGGCCTATGAACAGTGGGTTAACTGCCTTGTTCAGGGGCAGAACGACAGATTTTTTTATCTTGTCAGCTCTGGGATTCGATCGAGCAACCTTTCAGTTACAGGCCCAATGCCCTAACCACTAGGCTACCTGCTGCCCCAAATGCTCAAATGAACTCTCTCTTCCCATTCTCCTTCCTCTCATCGCCATCTCCTCCTTCTTGTCCCTTTCTCTCCTCCTCTCTAACCCCTCCTCTCTTCCTCTAACTGCAGAAGGACTCCTCTAATCAGTTAACATTTCCAGACGAATATGGTGATGTAGCAACACCATCGAATTATTCAACTGTAGTGAAGTGGGAGGAGTCCCTTGACAACTCACGGTCTAATCCTTCAGAGAGGGGGGGGGGGGGGAGCAGACATACAGAGAGTTAGAGAGAGAGAGAAACAGAGTGAGAGAGAGAGACAGAGAAACAGAGTAAGAGAGAGAGTGAGAGAGAGAGAGAGAGAGAGAGAGAGAGAGAGAGAGAGAGAGAGAGAGAAAGCAAAAGGAAGAGAAAGGGGTTCCCTCCTTCATTTGTGCTCTCTCTCTCTCTCACACCCCGTTGTGAATCCCTAGCAACACCTATTGTTAGGGATGTGCGTCACAGGTGGTGATGTCACTGTAACAAGGCCGGTCCACTTGGTACAGATTAGGAGGAGGAAGGTGGAGAGAAGGTGATTAGCCAGGCTTGTAATAGATGAGTCACACTGAAGGACACACACACATACACACACAGGCAGAAAAAAACAAACATACATACACACACAGACACACACGCAGACACACACGCATACAAACAAAGAAGGCAAAAACACACGCCTACGTACAGGTCTACATACTGTAAATTAATTAAAAAACATTATAAACATTGCGGTAAACATTCAAGGTGAAAGACACCACGAACACATTCAAAACAACATGGGTTTTGACTACAGCAAATTGAGGATTCTTTGAGTGCAGTAATCTCGCCAGGGCAAAACCGAACCATACAAACTCCAAGGCAACTCAAGTCTCTGACACAACTTTCTCAAAATGAACTCCCTAAGCAGTTGTTCTGTAGCCTGGTCCCAGATCTGTTTGTGCTATCTTGCTATATCATTGTCACTCATTGTCACACCAACAGGCATGTCCTTCCACTTAAAGGTCAACTTTGGGCACCAAAAACGGTCCAAGTCTGCCTCTTTCTCAATTTTCAAACCAAAATGGGGTGTGCCTTTGGTGGTTCATAGATGTGTCATTCTGGTGATTTGTGCTGTGACCGACGTAGCTAGTTCCTTAGCTAAGCTAGCCACTATAGCTAGCCACTATAGCTAGCCACTATAGCTAGCCACTATAGCTAGCCACTATAGCTAGCCACTATAGCTAGCCACTATAGCTAGCCACTATAGCTAGCCACTATAGCTAGCCTCCTCCAGTATGTGTTGACGTCATTTCACAGGATTTATTTTTTGGACGGAAGCTGTAGACATTGGCAGGAAATGGCACTTCTGTAGCCAAATATCTTTGTAATTTTGTTTTCATTTTTAAGCATTAAATGGCCTGCTATGATGGTTCATTGATCGGTTATACCGTTTAAAGTCATTTGCCCCCCCCCCCAAAGTCGACCTTTATAGCTGGAATCCACATTAGGTTAGCAGCACCACTGTTGACCCCAACACATTTGTTTTTGTTTATGAAACAGGAGAGGAGCATCATGGTAAAAAAAAGTGCAATAAATACTTTGCTGTTCTGTCGGCGTGTAATAATGTGCAACGATTTCAGAGGGGAAAAAAACACTGTTCGTTGTTGGAAGTCATTTCTTTCTATTTGGAACATCACAAACGGATGTGGTAGTTTCACCATTACTGATTCCAGCTTTAAAGAGACACTGATTGGAACGTGTTTTTGTGTTGCTCATTAGAAAAACACGTTTTCAGTCTTGGAGGTGTGTTTCCTGACCGATTCAGCGTTTGGTTAATGATGTTTGTCCCCCATAAGACACTTAAGACATGGAAGCCTAGTCCACTTCCTCACAACCCCCAGAATAAATCTAAGACAAGAAATCTGTAATTCATTTTCATGTTTTTGCCGAGGATGTTTTAGTTGCGCAATTTTACATCTGACTTTTTTTTATTTATTGTATTTATTTCACCTTTATTTAACCAGGAAGGCTAGGTTGAGAACAAGTTCTCATTTGCAACTGCGACCTGGCCAAGATAAAGCATAGCAGTGTGAGCATACAACAAAGAGTTACACATGGAGTATACAATTAACAAGTCAATAACACAGTAGAAATCAAAGGGGGGGTCTATATACAATGTGTGCAAAAGGCATGAGGAGGTAGGCAAATAATTACAATTTTGCAGATTAACACTGGAGTGATAAATGATCAGATGGTCATGTACAGGTAGAGATATTGGTGTGCAAAAGAGCAGAAAAGTAAATAAAAAAAACAGTATGGGGATGAGGTAGGTGAAAAGGGTGGGCTATTTACCAATAGACTATGTACAGCTGCAGCGATCGGTTAGCTGCTCAGATAGCTAAGGTGTTTGGTGCAGTATTTCTGAAGTAACAAAATGCACAACGTGTTGTCTTATGGAAACAAAGTGGTAACTGCTGGGCAGGTCTGGACAGTTTCACTGTCACCGCAGCTGTTCACCCCATGTCAGTCGGCAAATGGACATCGTCAAATCAAAACCTTCATTTTAGGCGAGAATGACTTCATGATCAAAATGTAGTCAATTTGAACAATAAAATAACTGACTCATATCGATAACACATAGGCTGTTTTCAAAGGGATTTGTTGCTTTTTAACTCTCTTTAACACTGGACACTATACATCTGTATTCCATCCACTCAGGGGAATGGCCATAGAGGAGCTATTGATTCTAACCTATAGCAATCAATAGCCTCACAATCAAACCCCCAGTGGGGAAGATTTTAGGAGGTCCAACCTGCGTGTGTGTGTTGGCATGAGGGGGGGTCGTTATGTGTGTGTGTTTTATGTGGATGAATTGTATGTGTGAATTTCGTTATGATTGACAAGTGTGTTTGTTTACGAGGTCGAAGGGTGTGTGTCGTTGAACCTTGAGGGCTTGTGTGTACAATAGGATCCAACAGACATGAATACAACATTCCCAGAGCTCACTGAATCCTCTCACACTTCTCCTGGGAATAGCTATGGAAACTGGGAAGAGAGAGAGAGAGGAAAATGGGAGGTGAAAATTATATAACTGACCACTGTTAGAAATGTAAAACCATCTCTGCTTTTAGACTTGTACATAAGACTAAGTGGTGTTCTTGAAGTCGTCACAGTGCTGGGGCTGCTCACTATATGTTAATGAGGTCTTCCAAGGGCTCGGTCTAGACTCAAAATGGCCGCCAGTGACTCCTCTGCTTCTGGGGGTTTCTGCAACCCTTCAAGAGTCAAGCGTTGCCATGGCATCTGTGACCTGCCGCCTGAGGGGTCGTAACTATGGGGTGAGTGAGGGTTGGAAATCCCACATCAAACAATCAAGGTGCTCTGTGTGTGTGTGGCTGAATGTTCTGTGTGTACTCAAGAGCAGCCTCGAGGTATCAATGTTTTACACTGTGCTTAACATTAACCTTATGCTAAGTTGTGGCCAACTGGGGTATAAAGAGAGAATAGGGTTCAGCTTGGTACAGCTGTTGAGAGGAAGAGATGAGGAAGAGATGGTTAGAGAAAGCAGGGGAGTGAGAGGGAATGAAATAAATAGAAAGACAGGGAATAAATAAGAGAGAGATATTTAAGGAGTAGGTCTGTGTGAGCGCTGTCTTGTCACGGACCTGAATCTCCTCTCCCTGCTGACAGAGTTGATTTTCCCAGAATCCCTGGAGCCCACTCCTGGGCTGCGGAACGAGTGTGAGTCAGTGCTTCTGAAGAGCCCAATCTGGGAGTCGTGAGGAGACTGGGAGACACACACACATAGAGGACGAACACACACATAAGAGAATATCGCAGATGTCACATACACACATATATACAATTATTTATTTATTTAAATTGGGGGTGTCGCTCAACTTATTGTTAAAAGTTAGAATAGTAGAATACACCAGATGCCATTTCTAAATGTGTCATGCATCTGCAGTGTTTCTCTTGTAATGTCACTCCATTAGCCGTGTCAGCTAACACTCTATAGCCTGGTAGATAGTCTAGCCAGCTATCTAAACTTGTAGTAATCATGACCTGACCTCCAGGGGGACCCATTGATTGTGTTAGTCATTCTCACTCAGCTCTTATATTAACACGACATAAGTCATTACAAAATGTGTAGAATTGCAGAAAACTTGCTTTAAAACTGCTACATTTTCTCTACGCCCCATGGCAGTGTTTTCTCTATGCCCCATGGCAGTGTTTTCTCTATGCCCCATGGCAGTGTTTTCTCTACGTCCCATGGCAGTGTTTTCTCTATGCCCCATGGCAGTGTTTTCTCTACGCCCCATGGCAGTGTTTTCTCTACGCCCCATGGCAGTGTTTTCTCTACGGCCCATGGCAGTGTTTTCTCTACTCCCCATGGCAGTGTTTTCTCTACGGCCCATGGCAGTGTTTTCTCTACTCCCCATGGCAGTGTTTTCTCTACTCCCCATGGCAGTGTTTTCTCTACGGCCCATGGCAGTGTTTTCTCTACGCCCCATGGCAGTGTTTTCTCTACGCCCCATGGCAGTGTTTTCTCTACGCCCCATGGCAGTGTTTTCTCTACGCCCCATGGCAGTGTTTTCTCTACACCCCATGGCAGTGTTTTCTCTACTCCCCGTGGCAGTGTTTTCTCTACTCCCCATGGCAGTGTTTTCTCTACAGCCCATGGCAGTGTTTTCTCTACGCCCCATGGCGTATAGCCCTTTTATCCATTGTCCCATTCTGTCTATTATAAAGAAGTGATGTTGAACTTCCATAGGTGATTTTTACAGTACGGGGATCTGTGTGCCATCTAGTGGCAATCCCATGACAACAACGGTGACTTGCATTTCAATACAGTCTACAATAGGCCAACCTACACACGACCACAAAGAAACAAACCAGTGGGTTAGCAAACATATGGTGTCTTCCTATTCATTCATCTGACTAAGACCCAGTACAAACATATGGTGTCTTCCTATTCATTCATCTGACTAAGACCCAGTACAAACATATGGTGTCTTCCTATTCATTCATCTGACTAAGACCCAGTACAAACATATGGTGTCTTCCTATTCATTCATCTGACTAAGACCCAGTACAAACATATGGTGTCTTCCTATTCATTCATCTGACTAAGACCCAGTACAAACATATTCTTCCAGATAAGAGCTATGAGTGGAACCTCGAGCAGTAGAGGCTGCTGAAGGGAGGAACGGCTCATAATAACGTCTGGAACGAAGTGAATGGAATGACATCAAACACATGGCAACCCTGTGTTTGATGTATTTGATACCATTCCACTTATTCTGCTCCAGCCATTACAACAAGCCTGTCCTCCCCAATTAAAATGCCATCAACCTCCTGTCATCAAGAGAGCCTCTTTTCCATGGTAAAACCAGACATATTTCAATCCATCTCTAAATCCGAAATAGCTTGTTGTGAGACACATCGGTGTTGCATTCCTACCTACCAGCTGTTTAGCCTTGTCTATGCTGCAATACAGACCTGTCATTGACACAACAGAACAGAATGCCTCAGTTCAAAGCTACATGAATATGCAGAGATGTAGCTTAATTAATTAAACCTTGATCCAGAAAATATGAAAAACTATCGGCCTATATCGAATCTTCCATTCCTCTCAAAATTTTTAGAAAAGGCTGTTGCGCAGCAACTTACTGCCTTCCTGAAGACAAACAATGTATACGAAATGCTTCAGTCTGGATTTAGACCCCATCATAGCACTGAGACGGCACTTGTGAAGGTGGTAAATGACATTTTAATGGCATCAGACCGAGGCTCTGCATCTGTCCTCATGCTCCTAGACCTTAGTGCTGCTTTTGATACCATCGATCACCACATTCTTTTGGAGAGATTGGAAACCCAAATTGGTCTACACGGACAAGTTCTGGCCTGGTTTAGATCTTATCTGTCGGAAAGATATCAGTTTGTCTCTGTGAATGGTTTGTCCTCTGACAAATCAACTGTAAATTTCGGTGTTCCTCAAGGTTCCGTTTTAGGACCACTATTGTTTTCACTATATATTTTACCTCTTGGGGATGTTATTCGAAAACATAATGTTAACTTTCACTGCTATGCGGATGACACACAGCTGTACATTTCAATGAAACATGGTGAAGCCCCAAAATTGCCCTTGCTAGAAGCATGTGTTTCAGACATAAGGAAGTGGGTGGCTGCAAACTTTCTGCTTTTAAAACTCGGACAAAACAGAGATGCTTGTTCTAGGTCCCAAGAAACAAAGAGATCTTCTGTTGAATCTGACAATTAATCTTAATGGTTGTACAGTCGTCTCAAATAAAACTGTGAAGGACCTCGGCGTTACTCTGGACCCTGATCTCTCTTTTGAAGAACATATCAAGACCATTTCAAGGACAGCTTTTTTCCAAATACGTAACATTGCAAAAATCTGAAACTTTCTGTCCAAAAATGATGCAGAAAAATTAATCCATGCTTTTGTCACTTCTAGATTAGACTACTGCAATGCTCTACTTTCCGGCTACCCGGATAATGCACTAAATAAACTTCAGTTGGTGCTAAATACGGCTGCTAGAATCCTGACTAGAACCAAAAAATGTGATCATATTACTCCAGTGCTAGCCTCTCTACACTGGCTTCCTGTCAAAGCAAGGGCTGATTTCAAGGTTTTACTGCTAACCTACAAAGCATTACATGGGCTTGCTCCTACCTATCTCTCTGATTTGGTCCTGCCGTACATACCTACACGTACGGTACGGTCACAAGACTCAGGCCACCTTACTGTCCCTAGAATTTCTAAGAAAACAGCTGGAGGCAGGGCTTTCTCCTATAGAGCTCAATTTTTATGGAACGGTCTGCCTACCCATGTCAGAGACGCAAACTCGGTCTCAACCTTTAAGTCTTTACTGAAGACTCATCTCTTCAGTGGGTCATATGATTGAGTGTAGTCTGGCCCAGGAGTGGGAAGGTGAACGGAAAGGCTCTGGAGCAACGAACCGCCCTTGCTGTCTCTGCCTGGCCGGTTCCCCTCTTTCCACTGGGATTCTCTGCCTCTAACCCTATTACAGGGGCTGAGTCACTGGCTTACTGGGGCTCTCTCATGCCGTCCCTGGAAGGGGTGCGTCACCTGAGTGGGTTGATTCACTGATGTGGTCATCCTGTCTGGGTTGGCGCCCCCCCTTGGGTTGTGCCATGGCGGAGATCTTTGTGGGCTATACTCGGCCCTGTCTCAGGATGGTAAATTGGTGGTTGAAGATATCCCTCTAGTGGTGTGGGGGCTGTGCTTTGGCAAAGTGGGTGGGGTTATATCCTTCCTGTTTGGCCCTGTCCGGGGGTGTCCTCGGATGGGTCCACAGTGTCTCCTGACCCCTCCTGTCTCAGCCTCCAGTATTTATGCTGCAGTAGTTTATGTGTCGGGGGGCTAGGGTCAGTTTGCTATATCTGGAGTACTTCTCCTGTCCTATTCGGTGTCCTGTGTGAATCTAAGTGTGCGTTCTCTAATTCTCTCTTTCTTTCTCTCTCTCGGAGGACCTGAGCCCTAGGACCATGCCCCAGGATTACCTGACATGATGACTCCTTGCTGTCCCCAGTCCTGGCCGTGCTGCTGCTCCAGTTTCAACTGTTATTATTCAACTGCCTTATTATTATACGACCATGCTGGTCATTTATGAACATTTGAACATCTTGGCCATGTTCTGTTATAATCTCCACCCGGCACAGCCAGAAGAGGACTGGCCACCCCACATAGCCTGGTTCCTCTCTAGGTTTCTTCCTAGGTTTTGGCCTTTCTAGGGAGTTTTTCCTAGCCACCGTGCTTCTACACCTGCATTGCTTGCTGTTTGGGGTTTTAGGCTGTGTTTCTGTACAGCACTTTGAGATATCAGCTGATGTACGAAGGGCTATATAAATACATTTGATTTGATTTGAATTATGCTTGTTGTAATGGCCGCGTTCCAGGTTGATGTTTTTGCACTCGTGCTGCACGTTTCCGAGGATTGCTGTGTCATTAACAGGTTGTATGTATCAAGTGTCTCAGAGTTGCTGACATAGGATCAGATTTAGTGTTTTAGATTATAATGAATATGATTATATGGACAGGGGAGACCTGACTCTAGATCAGAACTCATACTCTGAGACACTTGATACATACAACCCCTGATGATTAGCCCGTGACACAACTGCAAAAAGGTTAAGTGAACCGCCTGGGCCACTTAACCTGGATCAGCACCGATGTTTCAAGCAGTGAGCAAGTGTGTGCCTCTGCTTTGAGGAATCTAGGGGTGTATCTCAGTCATCTAAAATGGGTTCTTCTCCTTGTCTCCTTTCCGCCATTGGCATCCACCATATTGCTTTACATTTTCAGATGAGTACAGATGAAGAAGAGACGAGGGCAGGAAGCTACTCCAGACTATTGAGATGCACCCAAAGAGAGCAGTCACTGCAATGTCAATGACATAATAACCCCTGTGTTTAAACAGCCTTTTTAAAGGGGTACAAATATACTGTAGTGTGTTGTTTTAACATTGGTAGTCACCTATCACACCATTCCAAAGGTGTGTGTGTGCACGTGCACATGCACACACTCACCACAGCAGGTTGGTGGCACCTTAATTGGGGAGGATGAGTTCGCGGTAATGGCCGGAGCAGAATGAGTGGAATGGTATCAAACACATGGTTTCTATGTGGTTGATGCCATTGCATGAGAGTCGTTCCAGACATTATTATGAGCTGTCCTCCCCTCAGCAGCCTCCACTGTCACACACACACACATACAGCCCTTGTGTTCTCGGGGCAGTACCCATGGTAACGAACCCTGTGAATTCACAACACGTTTGTGACTCTTGGGGCCTGGGAACATAGATTGTGCTACTCTCATCAGTTAAGCTGAGGTTTCCACATGCACACTCTCTCTGTGTGACTGGATGGCTGCAGCGTCTCTGTGTGTGTGTGTGTGTGTGTGTGTGTGTGTGTGTGTGTGTGTGTGTGTGTGTGTGTGTGTGTGTGTGTGTGTGTGTGTGTGTGTGTGTGTGTGTGTGTGTGTGTGTGTGTGTGTGTGTGTGTGTGTGTGTGTGTGTGTGTGTGTGTGTCAGTCAGAGGGTTCAGGGAGTTTGTGCCCACGCAGAGAGAGGTAGAGAACCTTTTAAGGTACCTGCAGGGATTCCGTGGTAGAGCACCATTTT
This sequence comes from Oncorhynchus kisutch, assembly GCF_002021735.2. NCBI lineage: Eukaryota > Metazoa > Chordata > Actinopteri > Salmoniformes > Salmonidae > Oncorhynchus > Oncorhynchus kisutch. Next base: position 31,430 of record NW_022263333.1, read on the forward strand.
AGGTAACACGCTGTGCCACTGTAGGCTCAATTAGAGTGGAGATGACGACCTCACGAAGGCCTTTAGTGACACTGTGTTAACTGTTAACCATCTGTCTCTACACACCAGTGGAATCTTCAAAACTATAGACATAGAGTGACACACAGTGCAAGACGTTGTGGCTGATGAACATAAACAGCTGATGGTCATTGCATTCCAGTCACATAATTGATATACAGGGAACTTAGACTACTAACTAAAGTGTTCGAACAGGGGTGTCAAAGTCATTCCATTGAGTTTAGTGTCAGTTTTTTTTTGTTAAGACCTAGACAACCAGGTGGGAGGAGTTCCTTACTAATTAGTGACCTTAATTCATCAGTCAAGTCCAAGGGAGGAGTTAAAACCCGCTGACACTCAGCTCTCCGTGGAATGAGTTGGACACGTGAACTAGAATGACAGCTAAAATGTCATCCCCTGAAAAGCTAGGTAGAAATGGAAGTCCATTGGAACAGAGAATAGTGACCTCTTGTGGCTAATCCAAAACATGAACCTCCAGTTTAATTATTCATGACAAGGGGGTGTTTTCATCCACAAGGAAGGCTGCCTCTTACTTATACAGCATAACATATCAATGACCTTTTTTTGACACATAATTTCTGCCTTTAGTCAATGAAATCTCTCTATGAGAGCCGTGGTCAACCCACTGAAGGATGTGGACAGAGAGCTTGTGATTCTACTTCAGTATTTACTATACTTAGCACTGAGAGCCCACTATGGTTGCGTTTACACAGGCAGCCCAATTCTGATCTATTGCCACTAATTGGTCTTTTAATCAATCAGATTGGCTCTTTAGCCAATCAGATCAGAATTAGGCTGTCTCTGTAAACACAGCCATTGTGATTCAGCACCTTAGAACTGAGTCACATCTTCCTCCACGGTCTGGGTTCAGAAGTCCTCTGGTGAAGGAGTAGGCTTCACTGTCTGTTGGAAAGTCTTTTTAAAACGTTTTTTAAAGAAGATATAATACTGTGTAATTCACCATAATGTCAAAATACATTTTTCATCAGCTCAACCTTTTATCTGTGTGTTTGAGTGTGAAAACTGACTGCTCCCAGTCTCACCTGTGACTAAATGGGATAAAATGGCACTATTTGAAATGACTGTACAACACAAACAAAATACATTTTGTCAACTCAGATTCACATGCATCAGACTGTACCATATATAACTGGACAGAAGTTACAAAAGAACAACAACAAGGCTAGGTTTTACAGGAAATGTTTAATTAGACAACTGAACGCATGCCAGGAAGAACCATGTTACAGCAGAGGTATCTGTTCTCTCCTCGTCCACCCTACACATCGTGAGAGACCGGAAACATACCACAAACCACCAGGAAACCTTGCTATCTGCTGTCCATTATTGCAGTGACACATCAGTCTTGTTGTATACTGAGGGGGAAACACATTGTTGTATGAAAAGTTGAAGGTCTTAATACAAGTTTTGGGGTTGGAGTAACATCACTGGGGTGTATTCATTAGCAGACACCATAGCAAAACGTTTAGCTACAGAAAACGATTTGCGACAAAAATGTGCGTTTGTTATTGGACAAGTTCAGGTTAGTCCCTCCCCGTTTAGGCCTGTTTGCTTCTGTTTGGTTCCTAGTGAATACACCCCTGGTACATGTTGGCATCTTTGTTTGGGCAAAAAGGAAGAATATTCACATCTCTCTTGCACATGTTGCCCACAGGACCTTTACCTCTCACAGGAAACATCTAGAGACAATAGAAAAGATGCACTTAAGTAGCATTCACATGCAGCTTTAACTCAGCGTCCTCAGACTAGGTTTAGATTGGAACCTTTTCCTTACTAATTCTTACATAGGAATTCACAGCTAATGTTTATCAGGTTTTGGGTAGTATTATCTTACATAAAATGAGTATTTGGGATGAACAAATAGGTGGATGGGATTCCAAACTCCAACGAAAACACCTCCTGGGTAGAAAAATGAGCCATTTAGGAAGACCAGAAGAGTCAGAAACGTAGAAGAGGGTTTGAGAAACTTGTGCTTATCATCCTGAAGGCTCTCAGTCTGGATACTGTAAAACACACAACAACCCCCTGCTCCCACCTTCACCCCGTGGTTCACTTCCCAAACACGCCCCCCGGGAAAAAAAGGGAGTCCTTGACAGAGGAAGTCCGTCCTCATTGGTCCGTTTGTGTTTCTCAATGTGCCACAGTTTTTTTTCTTGATTATTGATGAGCCAAAATACCAGAATATCAAAAATAAATGCAACCCTTTCACAAAACAATGAGAAATAAATAATCAGTGGTGTTCTGGTTGTATATATTTACACACATAAAGAGTCGTTTTGTTGTTGTATGTATATGTACAGAATCAATAGGCAGTCTGTTTTCCAGACTGAGCACGAACATATGACTGGAATTATAAATTCACACACAACTCCAGGAGAAAGCAAAGAAAGAATAATAACTTAAAGGGGCAGGTCAAAAAATTCTACTACATAAATGTTTACCCCTACAGGGATGCAGTGGTTTGTAGGGAGAGAGAGAAGTAAATATAAAATAAAAACACAAAATAGATTTTTCTTTCATAGGACTCCTTTAACATAAAAAACCTTACATAGCGAGTAACTGGCGAGAAATAGCTTATTCAAATCATGAACATTGATTGACTACGACATGCACAATGCTTTTCAAGCCTTGGGAGGAAGAGAAGCTTGATTTTGCTGCACAGATCACAGGCTAATGTGGATTTTGTCGGTTTATGTTGAATAATTCTGTTATTGAACTATAAACAATATGCAGGGCACCGTTGTGGATTGTTAATCAGCTAACTGTGCCCCATTTAATCTGTTTGACCTATAAGACAGTCAAGCTCTATGTACAAGCCCAAAGTGCTCATTCATGAGAGTCATTGTAATCGAATCAGTTGAATAAAGTTGAGCCGACAAACTGTATTGTGGGAAATGCAGTTCACTCTCTGAAAATGACTGTGCTTCTTTTGATGTATTTCGGTTCTAGTTTGCAATCGACTGGACAAATGATTCTTTATCCTTATAGTTCTTCCATTCTCTATATAGTGGACATCCTCTTCCTTCTGCGCATGTCAACAAGGCCAGTAGCTGCAGTAACGGACGTCCCTACTGAACTTAAAAGTCTTAACCCCTTCTGAAATGTCTTCTGAAATGTCCTGTAGGGGCCATTGTCCAAACTTGTCCAGAGGTCTGAATATGTATCATCCTCACTGAAAATGAATGTTTTTTTTAACCCCATCCCAGTCCTATACGGAAGTAGCGTCTGTACAGAAGGGCTATGTGTCCGCCAGATAACTCGGTCCCACTTGCAACACGGACCTGGACTACACAGTTCCTCAAATTGTACCCCCTGGGCCACTATATCCACATGGTTAGCATGTACAGTACGCATACGATTCCAGTTTAGCCTCAGTCTTCAATGTCCTGTTAGTCGCCAGTCTTCTCCAAGTCTTCACAGGGTATTTGCAGTGTGTGTGTGTGTGTGTGTGTGTGTGTGTGTGTGTGTGTGTGTGTGTGTGTGTGTGTGTGTGTGTGTGTGTGTGTGTGTGTGTGTGTGTGTTTTATGTGTATGTTTTAGAGCATTCCATTTGGACGGTATATTTCTGTCTACATATTATGTGTGAATGAGCATATGACCATGAGTATTGCATTATGTGGGATCCTACATTATATCTTTATGGGATAGCAAGTCTATATTTTAATGTACAATATGTGTGTAAGTGTGTGTGTTGCTGTGTGTGTATCTCAGACACTCCGCGGGGGTCTCTGTTGCTCATGGGTTCTCCTGTTTCGCCCCTTCTTATTCTCCTGCATCCGCCTCCACTTGGCCGTGTGCTGGGGTCCACCTCTGGCCCCACCACCAGGCACCTGGGTTCCCCCCAGGGCGCCTTGGCCCTTCTGGGGGCTCTGGGTGTTGGGTGTGGCCTGAGAGTTCTGGGCATTCTGGTTGTTGTTTTTAGGGGCCTGTGCCTGGGTTAGCGTACCCGCATGGTGTTGCACCTTCTGGGGGTTCGTGCTCCGGGGGCTCCCTTCTTTGTTCTGCTGCTGCTGCACCGTAGGATGCCCGCTCTGCTGCTTCTGGGCATTGGGTGCACCTGCGCCAAGAGGACTACTTTTAGGCTTTAGGCCTGAGCTTGGAGCTCCGCCGTCAGGCCTAGCCAGACTTTGGTCATTGGTGGTGATGGTGGGGGTTTTCAGACGCCGCTGCTTGCGCTCCTTCCGCCACACACGCTCGCAGAACTCCTCCACGCTGTTCAGGTCAGGGTGGTCGAGGAGGGAGAGGAAATCCCTGTACCACAGCTTGTGTTTTGTCGAGTGCCCTGCACCAGCAGGCCCACCTGCACCACCAGACCCACTACCTGCGCCACCAGACCCTCCAGCTCCACCCTGAGGCCCACCAGGCAGCAGCTCACCCAGCCTCTGTGTGGGGATGACCTGGAGGGAGAGGCGGAGGAGGGGCTGGATAAAGCCGTGCTCCACAGCATGACAGGTGTAGACGCCTGAGTCAGCCTGGGTGAGGATGCGGATGAGCAGGCCCTGCTCTGTGCGGATCATCCTGTCCTCCGACTTGATCTGGAGAGAGAGATGGAGAGGGAAATGAGGGGGATGGGAGGAAAGGGAGGGGGGAATAGAAAGGGTGGGGTGGATTCAATATCCACTCAATATGGTTACATTTGAGTGCATGGCAATTGATTATTAACAAACTGAAGCAATTTCAGGTAATCATTTGTGAAGGTTTAGTGTGATTGCAAAGTTATTGAAAATGATTGGGACGTTATTGAGAATGATGGTGAATAGGACACATCTTGCATGCAGAGTGTGTGTGTACCCACCTCATGTTTGCGGTCCTCGTTGGGTCTTTGGAGCTGCCAGTAGATGAGGGCTCTCTGGGACTTGGGACTACACTCCAGGAACATGCTGCTGTTCTCCACTCCGTACACACTCCTGTCCTCCACATGACCCAGCCCGTCTACGTCATCTACACAGACACAAGGATAGGGTTACCAGAGAAACACCACAGTGGGGTTTGTGTGTGTGTGTGTGTGTGTGTGTGTGTGTGTGTGTGTGTGTGTGTGTGTGTGTGTGTGTGTGTGTGTGTGTGTGTGTGTGTGTGTGTGTGTGTGTGTGTGTGTGTGTGTGTGTGTGTGTGTGTGAGATGAAAGCGTAAAATAAAAATCTAAAGCGTTTGTACCATGATGCTGCAGGTCGGAGCACTGGGAGAGGGGATCTCCATTCCTGATGTCCTGGCGTCTCGTTCTCCTATGAAACAACCAAAGAAACAAACACATGTTAGATTGTGTTTCCAGTGAGTTAATAAAAGTCCCTCACACACAACATATCAACCTGTAGGTGTCGGTCAGGCCCCTCACTGCTCTGTTTCCTCAGAAATATTTCTCTTATTTCCAGTGATTGAGGGCTCTATGTACTGTGACGTTTCTACCACTAGAGGGCGATCTTAACCAGTGGCACAGCTGACACATTTGTGCAGTACAACTGAAGAACAGACCAGAACTGTTTATTTCACCATCAGTCCTCTGTTAAGTCTGATGCTATTGAGTGGGTGGATAAATAAAAAGAGAGAAAATCACAGGCACATTTAAAAACAACTTTTTGCTTCTATTAAAGGAATGATTCATTGTGATTCATCGTTCAGGGACATGTCATTACTAAACATGAAACACAGATAGCCTGGGCCTTGAAAATCCTGAGTATGTCCTCCACGACTTGAAAGACCCTTTAGTCGATACAGTGTGTGTGTGTGTGTGTGTGTGTGTGTGTGTGTGTGTGTGTGTGTGTGTGTGTGTGTGTGTGTGTGTGTGTGTGTGTGTGTGTGTGTGTGTTTTAGAGCATTCCATTGGGATGGTATTTTTCTGTCTACATATTATGTGTGAATGAGCATATGACCATGAGTATTGCATTATGTGGGATCCTACAACATGCTTCCCTGTGCTCCCTATGTGTTCCCTGGTTCATTACCACTAAGATCATAGGCTCTTGCGTGTCGTAAAAATCTGAAGGGAGAGAGGGGAGCACAGCCAAAGGTGGAGGTCTCTAGGTCTCGTGTCAGGGTTTCTATAACCATACAGGACATATATATATATATATACACACACACACACATATAAACAACATGTACACACACCCATTTACCCACCCACACACACACACATAAATAAATACACTTACACATGCATACATCCCCTCCGACGCACACACCCTGCTCCTACCCAACACCCAGACACACACACTCCACCACTCTTCCTACATTTCCTCCCAAGCATTCCTGCCTTTGGCTGTCTGAACACGTGCAGGGCAGTCCGAGTGCCTGCTGAGCCGAGCCCAGGCGTCTGGTTCTCATTTAGCTGGAGAATAAAATATTTGGAGAGTACTGGAGCGCCCCAGCAGCTCTGACCAAGGGTGTACCACCACCCCTCTACCGCCCTCCTTCTGAGGCTCCTATTCAATTCTCTCATACTTCCCTAGTGTAGATGTTGATCTTAGGTCAGTTTTGTGTTTTCGGACCTGATGGTTAGGGTTAAGTTTGAGGGTGGGTACGCTGATCATAGATCTGTATTTAATAGAGAGTTGTGCTGGACAGAGGTGGAGGGCTGGTAGTGGTCAGGCTAATCCTGCTGGATGGAGGAGAAGGTCATTTATGGGTGTGTTTGTTCATAGCTCTCGGCTGGTGGGGTGAAGAAGTCAGACGGCTCATGTTGGCCTATTATTTGGTGTGTGTGTGGCTATGTGGGTGTTTTATAACTCTTGGCTATAGGGTGAAGTGGTTCTAACACTGCTACTGGCCAGGACTGTGTGTGTGCGGGGAAACATGGTTTTACCACCCCTGAGCTTTGGAATGCACAACAATCACACAAATTGAATGTGTGTACCAGTGTATTTGTGTACGTGTACAAAGGCAAGAACAGTAGGTGAACCCTTTGGAATTACCCGGATCTCTGCATAAATTGGTCATCAAATTTGATCTGATCTTCATCTAAGTCGCAACAATAGACAAAGAAGCATAGACAAGAAGCATCGCCTGATGTGAACCATGCCTCAAACAAAATAGTTTGCTATTCACAAGAAGCATCGCCTGATGTGAACCATGCCTCAAACAAAAGAGTTTGCTATTCACAGGAAGCATTGCCTGATGTGAACCATGCCTCAAACAAAAGAGTTTGCTATTCACAGGAAGCATTGCCTGATGTGAACCATGCCTCAAACAAAAGAGTTTGCTATTCACAGGAAGCATCGCCTGATGTGAACCATGCCTCAAACAAAAGAGTTTGCTATTCACAGGAAGCATCGCCTGATGTGAACCATGCCTCAAACAAAATAGTTTGCTATTCACAAGAAGCATCGCCTGATGTGAACCATGCCTCAAACAAAAGAGGACCTAAGATTAAGAATTGTTGACTTGCATAAAGCTGGAAAGGGTTTATCTCTAAAAGCCTTAATGTTCATCAGTCCACAGTAAGACACATTGTCTATAAATGGAGAAAGTTCAGCACTGTTGATACTCTCCCTTGGAATGGCCCTCCTGCAAAGATGAGTGCAAGAGCACAGCGCAGAATGCTCAATGAGGTTAAGAAGAATCCTAGAGTGTCAGCTAAAGACTTACAGAAATCTCTGGAACATGTTAACATCTCTTTTGACGAGTCTACGATACGTAAAATACTAAACAAGAATGATGATCATGGGAGGCACCACGGATGAAGCCACTGCTCTCCAAAAAAACAATTTCTGCACGTCTGAAGTTTGCAAAAGTGAACCTGGATGTTCCGCAGCGCAACTGACAAAATATTCTGTGGACAGATGAAACTAAAGTAGAGTTGTTTGGAACGAACACACAACACTTTGTGTGGAGAAAAAAAGGCACAGCACACCAACATCAAAACCTCATCCCAACTGTAAAGTATGGTGGAGGGAGCATCATGGTTAGGGGCTGCTTTGCTGCCTCAGGGCCTGGACAGCTTGCTATCATCAATGGAAAAATGAATTCCCAAGATTATCAAGACATTTTGCAGGAGAATGTTAGGCTATCTGTCTGCCAATTGAAATTCAACAGAAGTTGGGTGACGCAACAGGACAACGGACCAAAACACAGAAGTAAATCAACAACAGAATGGCCTCAACAGAAGAAAATACACCTTCTGGAGTGGCCCAGTCAGAGTCCTGACTTCAACCCGATTGAGATGCTGTGGCATGACCTCAAGAGAGCAGTTCACACCAGACATCCCAAGGATATTGCTTAACTGAAACAGTTCTGTAAAGAGGAATGATCCAAAATGTCTCCTGTTGTGCAGGTCTGATCCGCAACTGAGTTTGGTTGAGGTTGTTGCTGCCAAAGGAGGGCCAACCAGTTATTAAATCCAAGAGTTCACATATTTTTTCACCTTGCACTGTGAATGTTTACACCATGTGTTCAATAAAGACATGAAAACATATAATTGTTTGTGTGTTATTAGTTAAAACAGACTGTGATTGTCAATTGTTGTGACGTAGATGAAGATCAGATCAAATGTTATGACCAATTCATGCAGAAATCCAGGTATTTCCAAAGGGTTTACATACTTTTTCTTGACACTGTATGTGATATGTGGGCATGTGCACACATGTCCCTAAATGCTTGTATGTGGGTTCTGTGTATATATGTGTATGCATAGGAACTTTTCTGTCTGTTTGTCTTTCTGTGTGTGTGTGTGTGTGTGTGTATTCATACTTTATGTTTACAAACCAGCATCCTACTACTTCAGACCCTCATTCTGCTTTTCTGCATTCATACTTGTCTGTGTGTGCATCTACGAGAATGTCTGTGTGTGTGTGTGTTCTTACCGCTTGGCGGTAGGGAAGTAACGGGAGCACTCTGTTCCATCCCAGGCACAGTAGGGGTCACGGGCCAGACAGCACTCAGCGCAAGCCTTCCCGTACACCTCACAGCGGTGCAAAGGCATCTGGGAAACGCCTAGCGCCGAGCCCAGGTACAGCTGTTGCTGTTTGGTGGAAAGCTCCATTGCTGTGATGGGGGTGGGCTCCTGCAGAAAGACACAGTTAGAGAAGATATAACACTCTGATTCATTTAGACACCCCCCTCATAACTCCCTATGGAATTTCCCCACTCCTCCCTTTTATTTCAGAGCTAGACATTGATCATGTACCCTTCACTTCCCAACAAAATGACTGGTGTTCTATTACACTCCCTTGACTATTTTCCATGTAAATGCAATCAATTATAACCATAACCAGTTTCCCAGTGTGTGAACGTACCCTGAACACGGTCATCTCCTCCAGGACCACCTCTTCCAGGTCATGCCAGCTCTCTCTTGGGATGGTAACCACCTTCAGGACCGTGCCCAGGTCTACAACAGGAAACATACATCAGTATTCAGTTATCTCTCTGACTCTAACCACCTACAGGACCGTGCCCAGGTCTACAACAGGAAACATACATCAGTATTCAGTTATCTCTCTGACTCTAACCACCTACAGGACCGTGCCCAGGTTGACAACAGGAAACATACATCAGTATTCAGTTCTCTCTGACTCTAACCACCTACAGGACCGTGCCCAGGTCTACAACAGGAAACATACATCAGTATTCAGTTATCTCTCTGACTCTAACCACCTACAGGACCGTGCCCAGGTCGACAACAGGAAACATACATCAGTATTCCGTTATCTCTCTGACTCTAACCACCTACAGGACCGTGCCCAGGTCTATGACAGGAAACATACATCAGTATTCAGTTATCTATCTGACTCTAACCACCTACAGGACCGTGCCCAGGTCTACAACAGGAAACATACATCAGTATTCAGTTATCTCTCTGACTCTAACCACCTACAGGACCGTGCCCAGGTCTACAACAGGAAACATACATCAGTATTCAGTTATCTCTCTGACTCTAACCACCTACAGGACCGTGCCCAGGTCTATAACAGGAAACATACATCAGTATTCAGTTATCTCTCTGACTCTAACCACCTACAGGACCGTGCCCAGGTCCTCTACAACAGGAAACATACATCAGTATTCAGTTATCTCTCTGACTCTAACCACCTACAGGACCGTGCCCAGGTCTACAACAGGAAACATACATCAGTATTCAGTTATCTCTCTGACTCTAACCACCTACAGGACCGTGCCCAGGTCTATAACAGGAAACATACATCAGTATTCAGTTATCTCTCTGACTCTAACCACCTACAGGACCGTGCCCAGGTCTACAACAGGAAACATACATCAGTATTCCGTTATCTCTCTGACTCTAACCACCTACAGGACCGTGCCCAGGTCGACAACAGGAAACATACATCAGTATTCAGTTATCTCTCTGACTCTAACCACCTACAGGACCGTGCCCAGGTCTACAACAGGAAACATACATCAGTATTCAGTTATCTATCTGACTCTAACCACCTACAGGACCGTGCCCAGGTCTACAACAGGAAACATACATCAGTATTCAGTTATCTATCTGACTCTAACCACCTACAGGACCGTGCCCAGGTCTATAACAGGAAACATACATCAGTATTCAGTTATCTATCTGACTCTAACCACCTACAGGACCGTGCCCAGGTCCTCTACAACAGGAAACATACATCAGTATTCAGTTATCTCTCTGACTCTAACCACCTACAGGACCGTGCCCAGGTCTACAACAGGAAACATACATCAGTATTCAGTTATCTCTCTGACTCTAACCACCTACAGGACCGTGCCCAGGTCTATAACAGGAAACATACATCAGTATTCAGTTATCTATCTGACTCTAACCACCTACAGGACCGTGCCCAGGTCCTCTACAACAGGAAACATACATCAGTATTCAGTTATCTCTCTGACTCTAACCACCTACAGGACCGTGCCCAGGTCTACAACAGGAAACATACATCAGTATTCAGTTATCTATCTGACTCTAATCACCTACAGGACCGTGCCCAGGTCTACAACAGGAAACATACATCAGTATTCAGTTATCTCTCTGACTCTAACCACCTACAGGACCGTGCCCAGGTCCTCTACAACAGGAAACATACATCAGTATTCAGTTATCTCTCTGACTCTAACCACCTACAGGACCGTGCCCAGGTCTACAACAGGAAACATACATCAGTATTCAGTTATCTCTCTGACTCTAACCACCTACAGGACCGTGCCCAGGTCTATAACAGGAAACATACATCAGTATTCAGTTATCTATCTGACTCTAACCACCTACAGGACCGTGCCCAGGTCTACAACAGGAAACATACATCAGTATTCAGTTATCTCTCTGACTCTAACCAACTACAGGACCGTGCCCAGGTCTACAACAGGAAACATACATGAGTATTCAGTTATCTCTCTGACTCTAGCCACCTTCAGGACCGTGCCCAGGTCTACAACAGGAAACATACATCAGTATTCAGTTATCTCTCTGACTCTAACCACCTACAGGACCGTGCCCAGGTCTACAACAGGAAACATACATCAGTATTCAGTTATCTCTCTGACTCTAACCACCTACAGGACCGTGCCCAGGTCTACAACAGGAAACATACATCAGTATGCAGTTATCTCTCTGACTCTAACCACCTACAGGACCGTGCCCAGGTCTACAACAGGAAACATACATCAGTATTCAGTTATCTCTCTGACTCTAACCACCTACAGGACCGTGCCCAGGTCTACAACAGGAAACATACATGAGTATTCAGTTATCTCTCTGACTCTAGCCACCTTCAGGACCGTGCCCAGGTCTACAACAGGAAACATACATCAGTATTCAGTTATCTCTCTGACTCTAACCACCTACAGGACCGTGCCCAGGTCTACAACAGGAAACATACATCAGTATTCAGTTATCTCTCTGACTCTAACCACCTACAGGACCGTGCCCAGGTCTACAACAGGAAACATACATCAGTATGCAGTTATCTCTCTGACTCTAACCACCTACAGGACCGTGCCCAGGTCCTCTACAACAGGAAACATACATCAGTATTCAGTTATCTCTCTGACTCTAACCACCTACAGGACCGTGCCCAGGTCTACAACAGGAAACATACATCAGTATTCAGTTATCTCTCTGACTCTAACCACCTACAGGACCGTGCCCAGGTCTACAACAGGAAACATACATCAGTATGCAGTTATCTCTCTGACTCTAACCACCTACAGGACCGTGCCCAGGTCCTCTACAACAGGAAACATACATCAGTATTCAGTTATCTCTCTGACTCTAACCACCTACAGGACCGTGCCCAGGTCCTCTACAACAGGAAACATACATCAGTATTCAGTTATCTCTCTGACTCTAACCACCTTCAAGACCGTGCCCAGGTCTACAACAGGAAACATACATCAGTATTCAGTTATCTCTCTGACTCTAACCACCTACAGGACCGTGCCCAGGTCCTCTACAACAGGAAACATACATCAGTATTCAGTTATCTCTCTGACTCTAACCACCTTCAGGACCGTGCCCAGGTCTATAACAGGAAACATACATCAGTATTCAGTTATCTCTCTGACTCTAACCACCTTCAGGACCGTGCCCAGGTCTACAACAGGAAACATACATCAGTATTCAGTTATCTCTCTGACTCTAACCACCTACAGGACCGTGCCCAGGTCTATAACAGGAAACATACATCAGTATTCAGTTATCTCTCTGACTCTAACCACCTTCAGGACCGTGCCCAGGTCTACAACAGGAAACATACATCAGTATTCAGTTATCTCTCTGACTCTAACCACCTTCAGGACCGTGCACAGGTCTACAACAGGAAACATACATCAGTATTCAGTTATCTCTCTGACTCTAACCACCTACAGGACCGTGCCCAGGTCTACAACAGGAAACATACATCAGTATTCAGTTATCTCTCTAACCACCTTCAGGACCGTGCACAGGTCTACAACAGGAAACATACATCAGTATTCAGTTATCTCTCTAACCACCTTCAGGACCGTGCACAGGTCTACAACAGGAAACATACATCAGTATTCAGTTATCTCTCTAACCACCTTCAGGACCGTGCACAGGTCTACAACAGGAAACATACATCAGTATTCAGTTATCTCTCTGACTCTAACCCCCTACAGGACCGTGCCCAGGTCTATAACAGCACATTCAATACACTACAATATAACTGTTCAGTCGCTCAAGGTCAAAAGAAGGAGGCAACGAATCCTTGCAGGATTTCCTTTTTATTGAAGTTGATGTCAAGGTGAACTTCGCTCAAGGGGACATTTGCTTGGCTTAGGTGCTCATGCAGCGTAACAACCTTGAGCACAAATCATAAATTCCCCCCCAAAAAACATGGACTTTTTTTAACGTAGCATTCAACCAGTTGGATTGCTAATTTAAAAAAAGGATAATCTAAAAATAAATGAATCATATCTCACTGACCTGTTCCAATGAACATGACGTCGTACTGTCCGTCCTCGGCCTCCACCTTGTCCACCACTAGCTGGGAGAACTGGTAGTCCACATCAGTCCTCACCACGATGGGACGACCCCCGATGGGGTGCACAGGGTTAAACATGGCCGGGTGGCCCCGCGCAAAGGTGATCACATCATCAGGGAGGTCCTTGGTGGAGTCAAAGCCCCCAAACGTTTTACTGGGGCACTATGAAGAACAAGAGGCTATAGGTCAGGTTTAATACATCTATGTGTCTGGAACTGAGGTCATAGCTGGTGCACTATGAAGGACAGGAGGTTCTAGAGTTAACAAGTCACATTTAATACATCTATGTGTCTGGAACTGAGGTCATAGCTGGTGCACTATGAAGAACAGGAGGTTCTAGAGTTAACATGTCACATTTAATACATCTATGTGTCTGGAACTGAGGTCATAGCTGGGGCACTATGAAGAACAGGAGGTTCTAGAGTTAACAAGTCACATTTAATACATCTATGTGTCTGGAACTGAGGTCATAGCTGGGGCACTATGAAGAACAGGAGGTTCTAGAGTTAACAAGTCACATTTAATACATCTATGTGTCTGGAACTGAGGTCATATGTATTTCATGTTGAGCCGTGTTATAATAAGTAGGGAATATGGTTATTGAGGTTATTGTGATGAATACTAATGTTACGTTTTCCTTTCATAAGTCACCTATTACCTTGCTATAACTATTGATATTCATGACTTCTATAAAAGTTGACATGTGTGCCATCAGTCACTTGCCTCTTCCATACGTAAATATAGGTATCAGTTGTGAATTACTTGTATTTGTCTAAGTAGCAGTAGTAGCAGCTATGAGATGCTATAACTTGTCATAACCCCCATATGACCCCCCTGTAACTCACCGTGCCAGGGCGGGGGTAGGGCACCCTCCCCTGGAAGGGTACCCACTGGTAGGTGGGCCCATCTCGGTGGGCATAGGGACCCAGGAAGACCCTCCGGATGTCTGCCATGTTGTACATACACACTGCTGAGCCTTTGAATATGTTACTGTAGAGGGGGAGTAGGGAGGGAGGGAGAGAGGATGAGAAGAGAGGTAGAGGGAAAGAGGGAGAGAGGGAGAGGGAGAGAGAGAGGAGGGGGGGAGACTGTGAGACCCATAACCATCACAACATAAGACAATAACAATATCCAGGTCTGATATTAGAGCTGTAGAAGAGGACAGAATCAAAGCTCACCCTGACATACAACAGACAGACCAAGAACAATGTTGTCATAATTGAATGGAGAGGATGTCGGTTAGAAACATGGCTGTGATAGAATCCAGCTTCCAGAGAATGGACAGGAATTTAGGCCGGTTACCAACGAGCGAGACCGTAATTCACCCCTAATGGAACACAGTTGGAGTGAATGATGGGAATGCTGTGTTGCAGTATTCCACCACTGTAGGCTTTCCAATGGACAATTCCATCATTTGTTCCATGTGCTAAAGTGTATCTGTGTGAATCGTAGGGATGGACAGAATCATTTACAAGAAATGGTTCAAGACCATAAAAATTCCTCTAGAATGAATTTAAACAAATCCATGTACTGCCATAAAATACAAAACAATACATTTGAATTGACTAGATGCACATAATAGTGATTATTTATGGACATGCAGTAGTTTATTGGTCCATCTGAAACTATATTCCCCTGTGGCTTGGGTAAAGTAGTGCACTGCGTTATACAGGGAATAGTATCACTTGAGATTAGAGCTGAGCGATGTGGAAAACCATCCATATCACCATAAATTGCCTGAATTGATGCAATAACGACAAATAGAACGTTACGTTTATAACAGCAGTGTTTAACCTTCTAATATTACAACCATTTCTTTTTTGCAACATATTTCTTTGCAACATATTTCTTTGCAACATATTTCTTTGCAACATATTTCTTTGCAACATATTTCTTTGCAACATATTTCTTTGCAACAAGGCCTATTGAGCAAATGACACTCTGGAGGATCTGTCGTAGACTTGGGAAAAGCAGCTGCGATTCGGCGACCAGTGTGGCGAGTGCCGCTTGTTGTTGAGAAGCTTTCTTGACATTGACATAATGTTTACATCACATGGCTAACCTTTGTTTAACCAGCTAAACAGCTGCTCTTAGTGGAAATCTTTCTAAAACAGAAAACGGACACAATTCAATGGATATTAATCAACAAAGAGGTAAGAATATGTAAGCTATAAGAATATGTTGAAGGCTAGCTGCTCACTTTTGTGTCTGTGTGTGCAGGTATACCTCCCTCACCTCTTCAATGAATATCCCATAGGCCTCTACATTATGGATAAGATATGTGTATGAAAACCATTATCAAACAGCTTTTTTCATTCACATTTACCACAAAAACCAAGGTATGAATACTGTCGTGTGCATGTTTTGTTGATCATCTGTATAATGACTATTTTTGGGATTCACAGACTTCACCCTCCCTACACCTCTGATGAATATAACAGGAAACCTGTTAGATCACCATGCACTGCAAAATCATTCTGGCTATGGATACAGAGAACATCACCACATTAACATCAACACGCCAGAGGATATACCCATTAGACTTGGGGCTCTGCTGGGAGTTTACCTCATATTTCGATTTATTCATTCTGCTTTGCTACTAAAATAATAATAAACACTGACAACTGCAATATTATGTTATTGTTCTTATTGTTATGCATATTGTTATTATTATTAATAATAATAATAATAACAATATCAATAATGACAATAGGGGAGGGGAGTTAGTTCAAAAATGTACCCCAAAAGGTTCTTCAAAAGGTTATTTGAGGAACCATTAAAAGGGGTTGTTAAAAAGGGTTATTTGAAGAACCCCTTTAAAGGGGTTCCCCGACAGTTTCAATTTGAAGAAACCCTAAAGGATACTCCAGGAACCTTTTATTTTTAGAGTGTACAGCGCAAACTGATCTGGGACCTTGGCTATAAAGCACTAACTGGTCTGGGACCTTGGCTATAAAGCACTAACTGGTCTGGGACCTTGGCTATAAAGCACAACCTGGTTTGGGACCTTTTCCCATAAGGCACAAACTGGTCTGGGACCTTGGCTATAAAGCACTAACTGGTCTGGGACCTTGGCTATAAAGCACAACCTGGTCTGGGACCTTTTCCTACAAGGCACAAACTGGTCTGGGACCTTTTGCTATAAAGCACAAACTGATCTGGGACCTTAGCTATACAGTACAAACTGATCTGGGACCAGGCTAGCATATTGTGACAATGACTATAGGAGTTGGCTATACAGCACAAACTGATCTGGGACCAGGCTAGCAGTGATGTGGGTGGTATAGGAGCATCTGTCCACCCAGAACCCCAGATATCAGTAAACCATTAAAGATTAATGGAGGAGCTTTTGTCAAATGTTAATTAGGGAGAAATGCAATTAACCGCTGGGCATACACAAACACTCTAATCCCTGACACGCCTGGAGGTTGGACAGACACTAGTGCAGGTGGAATACACACACACCACTGGTATCAGTACCATCGATCTATCAGCAGCAGCAGCCTATGGGCCTCATTAAGTGGAATATTAAAAGCCAGTCCCCTGAATCCCCGGCTCTATTCATCTCTGAAACAGGCCACTTACAAAAACAATTAAACCAGTCTAATTCCTCAAAGCCTGTAATTGAATTTTCAAGTGCTGTGTTACACTGCATGCATTAGAGATGGTGGAGAGGCACAGACCTGCACAGTGATTGGTTAAACAAAATGATGAGCCTGTTTTGTTAACGAGCTTGGCCTCTCCCTCTCTCTCCCTCCCCCCTCTCTCTCTCTCTCTCTCTCTCTCTCTCCCTCTCTCCCCCCCCCCTCTCTCCACTCACATCTCCTCTCCCCCCCTCTCTCTTCTCATTTTCTCTGTACTCATTCTTATTATTAGGTCTGTGATTAATGATGAAGTGTTTGTCCTAATCGTGCGGCGGCGGCTCCAGACAATGCCGCTCGAACATGGCACGCCGAACGCCGCCAGCCGCCTAATCCATCATCTGAAGAAGCCCCCATCGCCAACATTGTTTTTCGCCTCAAGCCGCTTTTAACTCGCTTATTTAATCTCGCACTGCCCAACAGTGTGTACAGTACAATAGAACCACGGCTCTGGAGGCTACCCCTGTCGAGGTTTGAGCGTCGGCCAGGGAGAGGGAGACGTTCCCTGGGGAGCGAGGATTGTGTCCCCCCTCCCCCACCCCACTACCTCTCCACCACTTAATCAGATTTAGCTCCGAGGTTCCACAGAGTTTTACAATGAAAGGGGACAGGTAGCAGAGAATGGGGAAGAGGATTAAAGGGAGGTAAGACAAGGTGATGTCTGGCCACCTGGAAGAGGATTAAAGGGATTTTCAATCTGAGGAGGAGGTAAGACAAGGTGATGTCTGGCCACCTGGAAGAGGATTAAAGAGATTTTCAATCTGAGGAGGAGGTAAGACAAGGTGATGTCTGGCCACCTGGAAGAGGATTAAAGGGATTTTCAATCTGAGGAGGAGGTAAGACAAGGTGATGTCTGGCCACCTGGAAGAGGATTAAAGGGATTTTCAATCTGAGGAGGAGGTAAGACAAGGTGATGTCTGGCCACCTGGAAGAGGATTAAAGGGATTTTCAATCTGAGGAGGAGGTAAGACAAGGTGATGTCTGGCCACCTGGAAGAGGATTAAAGGGATTTTCAATCTGAGGAGGAGGTAAGACAAGGTGATGTCTGGCCACCTGGAAGAGGATTAAAGGAGGCAAAAAGGATTTTTCTAAAGGATTGTTTAGGGATTACAGAAAGAGAGAGAGAGGACAGTAGAGATATGAGCTTTGTGTGTTTTAATAATTTGTCTAGAATGGTTTCACTGTTATACAGTACAGATCCCCTAGCAAACATAGCACATGTGTACTATGATCAATAGTAGTAGTATTGAATACACACAAGGGCACAGTAGGTTTTATGAATCATAAATATCTAGATCATTACCTAGAAGTTGTGAAGACAGCATAGATCACTGGGTTCTTAGGATCTTTGGAGCTCATCAGAAAGACATCCTCTGAAACACATAGAAACCACATCGGGACATTAGCACAACCATCCCAACATCATACAGTGTTTCAATGAAACGATGCTACCATACGTACCCCTCTCGGGTATAAAGTACCCACAGAGAGGCTCACATACACACACGCAGTTCCTTACGCAGCTCGTCGAAGTGTGTGTCGATGCCGTTGAGGCCTGGCACTGAGCAGGTCAGTCTGGCCTTGAGGAAGGTGGTCCACTTATTGACCAGACTCCTGTGACCTCCCAGGTCATTCTGCAGGGACAGACACACACAAACACACACACACACGTTACACACACAAATAAATACACACACACTACTCACACAAACACATACACGTTACACACACAAATAAACAAACACACGTTACACACACAAACACACACGTTACACACACACAATACACACACACCTTACACACACACCTTACACACACAAACACACACATTACACACACTCACAATACACACACAAATAAACACACACCTTACACACACAAACACACATACGTTACACACACAGATAGTCTACAGACAGGCATGAAAATCCTAATATAATACTTGTGTGGATTCAGCTTTGATACTGGGGAACATCTGTGTATGTGACATATTTCTGTGTCCCTGTGAATGGAACTGTGTGTGTGAGAGTTTAACATGTCCATGATGTGTGTGTGAGTTTAACATGTCCATGATGTGTGTGTGAGTTTAACATGTCCATGATGTGTGTGTGAGTTTAATATATCCATGATGTGTGTGTGAGTTTAATATATCCATGATGTGTGTGAGAGTTTAATATATCCATGATGTGTGTGAGAGTTTAATATATCCATGATGTGTGTGAGAGTTTAATATATCCATGATGTGTGTGAGAGTTTAATATATCCATGATGTGTGTGAGAGTTTAATATATCCATGATGTGTGTGAGAGTTTAATATATCCATGATGTGTGTGTGAGTTTAACATGTCCATGATGTGTGTGAGAGTTTAATATATCCATGATGTGTGTGTGAGTTTAACATGTCCATGATGTGTGTGTGAGTTTAATATATCCATGATGTGTGTGTGAGTTTAACATGTCCATGATGTGTGTGAGAGTTTAATATATCCATGATGTGTGTGAGAGTTTAACATGTCCATGATGTGTGTGAGAGTTTAATATATCCATGATGTGTGTGTGAGTGCATGCTAGTTTGTTTCAGTGTGTTTTGTGTGCGTGTCCATGCGTCCATGTGTGTTTGCGTGTCTGTCTGTGCATGCCAGTGTGTGCATGGGATGCTTGTGTGTGTGTTTGTGTGTGTGTTGTTACCTTACACAGTTGTCCTATGCGGGCAATAGTGGCCTTGCCAGTGTGTTCTCCGTCCATGGCGTTCTCTTTGAAGAAGAGGAAGATCTTATCATCCTCAGGGTTGTCACTCTCTGGGATCAGGTTTGCACCTACAAACCTGGGGTCTGACACACACACACACACACACACACACACGTTAACAAATACACGGGTACAAACACACACACACACACACACACACACACACACACACACGTTAACAAATACACGGGTACAAACACACACGCGCACACACACACACACACGAACTGCTTACAGACATGATCAAACATTTCAACACATATGTGCAAACACAGATACATGAGCACGCAAACAAACACCAGCTTGATAAACAAACAATGACTAATTTTCACCAGGGCTTAACCATGAAACCCTCATATCCACATTAAACCAACCGCTATTTAATTCCACCATGTCCTCCATCCTCCAGTCCTCCATAACCCCTATTAGAAGACACCTCCAACCTCAAGTCCTCCATAACCCCTATTAGAAGACACCTCCAGTCCTCCATAACCCCTATTAGAAGACACCTCCATCCTCCATAACCCCTAATAGAAGACACCTCCAGTCCTCCATAACCCCTATTAGAAGACACCTCCATCCTCCAGTCCTCCATAACCCCTATTAGAAGACACCTCCATCCTCCAGTCCTCCATAACCACTATTAGAAGACACCTCCATCCTCCATCCTCCATAACCCCTATTAGAAGACACCTCCATCCTCCAGTCCTCCATAACCCCTATTAGAAGATACCTCCATCCTCCAGTCCTCCATAACCCCTATTAGAAGACACCTCCATCCTCCAGTCCTCCATAACCCCTATTAGAAGACACCTCCATCCTCCAGTCCTCCATAACCCCTTTTTAGAAGACACCTCCAAACAAACACATATGACTCTGATTCTATGTAATATACACTTCAGAATGTGTAACAAATGGCACCGTATTCCCTATATAGTGCACTTCTACATAGGGAATAGGGTGCCATTTGGGACACAGCCCTAATACATCGATTGCAGATTTCGGAGTGCGAGGAAATCAAACTCCTAAATGACTTGAGCCAAGAGCCTAGGGCTTGAATATCCCCAGCTAGAGGGATAGAGCTCTTTACGGAAAACTGATCTGGGAGCAGTCAGTCATGGAGGCGTCGGCACGGGAAAGGAGAGGTGGCGTTCCGCCAACCCAACTAAGTTAGAGAGAGAGCAACAAGCGGGGCAGTGTTATGGTGGCGGTAAGCTCCACACACACACACACACACACACACACACACACACACACACACACACACACACACACACACACACACACACACACACACTGACACACACGCACACTGACACACACACGCACAAGGGTGCGAACATATTTGGCCACAACTGTATATACACACACACTCACACAATACAGGATGTGGCTGTGAAAAGGGAGACCCCTGGCCAAAGCAGGACCTTTACGCTGCCAGATTTATACTGTCTCCATGTGGGTGAGAGTCCCAAACACAGATATGCAAGTACACACACACACACACGCACACACACAGACATTTAATAAATGCACAGTGCGCGAGCAGACGGATGCACACATAGACACACACACACACACACACACCCCCCCCCCCCAAACACGCACACACACACACCACAACGGCTGCACTCATGCCATTCAATACATTTAATGTCGGACAAAGGCCACTTCATTGGTCGTGGGCTTAACTATAAACCCAAGTTAGGAGTGTTAACAGATCGGGAGGATGTGTAAATAAATGTCTGCCACAGTCTGTCTGGCCAACCTAGGGTCTGAATCCTTCTGAAGTGCATACCTATTCACATAGCCATTAAGGATTCTCTCTGAAGTAGGAACGCCATGCTTGCCATTCATACTAGTCTAGAGTCTAGAATAGAAAAGAATCCATTCTGGTAATCCCCAAATTACAATAACCAGAGAGGATTTATCCGGAGCCAGTGGATGGAGAAGCCAACAGACAATAGGAGGATTAAGGTGAGAAGATTACCTTTTGGGTAAATCGCTCTTTCTGAATGTGTCACGGCATTCATCACCATGGAGTGGGTTTGGGGGGGTTCACTGTTCTGTGAATGGGAGGTGGGGCTGTAAAGGGGTGGTGGTGGGTTGAAATTTGACGTCGCTGCCGGAAAACAGCTGAGGGGATTAACTCCATGGGAAAGAATATGGACTCCGGGGGAAAAAAACATAAATTGACCTTTTGTGCGGCAGCCATTAAATCCTTGGCTATGCAGGCAGAGTGACAGAGTGAGGGCTCCTCTCTTTCCCATCCCTGGCTAATCTCACCAGCACCAGCAGCCACACACATTCATACACACACTGACTTTATGAATGGGATCTGATATCTATGTCTGTCTTTGAATGGGAATCATCAGAGACACTCACGGCTTATAGATAGGACTAAGCTCTGTCTGACAGCTATTTAAACCAATGAATGGCGTCCTCTCGCCAATTGACCAATGAGAAGGTTCCTTTGATGCTCTTTAAAGGATTAAGTGTATCATGTCTATATTATACTATCAAGAGCCCCCTCTCCTATCGACCAATAAAAAGGGCTGATTCATATCATTTCAGCCAATAAAGGTTGTTGCCTACTGTCTCATATCATCAACGGTTCCCTCTTGTTCATTTCAATTAGTTATACCTCTGCAAATACAATTTAATCAGAAGTGTCTTATTTGATTTCTCCCTTGGAAAATAGCTTTTTGCTTTAATGTGATCGAGCTGTATAATAAAGAATAAATGAAGAAGATATTAAATCACTGTGTTGTACCATTGAGCCATCTAGAGTCATGTTGCTCAGTCCTGATAGGATGATGCTCCCCGAGGGTTCGGAAGATGGCAAAGTCCCTTCCCATGAAGTCTGCCGATGTGCCAGAGTACAGCTCCCCATCTGCCAACCAGAAACCAGGGTCAGCAACAAGCAGCCAATGAGATTAGAGATGTTAAGTGTCAGGAAGTCCACTGCCAAACTCCAACCAATCACAAGTGGGATTAGAGTCAGACTCACCTAACATGATGGACGCAGAGAGCATCTTGGGGTCGTAGGGGCTTTTCCCCCGGCCGTTCTCGAAGTGGGACGACTCCAGTCGAAAGATGTTGTCCTGAAGGGAAAGATCAGTGTTCAAGAATAGTCCGTAGGAAACCCATCTAGAACATTCCAAAACAACACGCAAATGACACAAAAGTTGCTCACTATATAAGGAATAGTGTCATATTAGTGCACTACAGAAGGAATATGGTTTGCAAGAAGTTCACTAAATGGGGAATAGTGTGTCAAATTAGTGCACTTGATGGGTAACAGTGTGTCATTAGAGACCTGAAACACGTACTGTGGAGTAGAGCTGTACCTTATTGACCCTTGTAGATGTATATTAATAACTGACAGACCCCGTCAATCTATGTAAAATAGCACCATGGTATACACACACACACACACACACACACATACAAACACACACACACACACACACACACACACACACACACACACACTCACACTCACACTCACACTCACACACACAGAACCCATTATATTAATGCAGGACAAGATAGTGATTTCCCCCCCTTTCCACAGTTGAACAGTTACACTGTGTGGGATCATTGATTAAGCTGTATCTGCTTATCAAGATGATTGATTCAACTGTTGTGTGGGAGAACGATTTCCGCTTGTTAATGTGGGCCTGTGTAATGAGCTTTTTCCCCCACTTTGCACAAATGAAATCATTGATTAGAAACACTGAATGAGTGGGAAATAGTCACACCAGAAAATAATGATCTAGTCCCTTGTCTTGGTGCAATTTAGATTCTATTGGAGGTTAGAGGGGGTGGTGTGTGTGTGTGTGTGTTGTTGCCCCTTACCTCTGCCCGTTTGCCCATCTCCAGGTAGGCACAGATGGGGTGGAAGGCCCCTGTACCACAGATATACAGGTGGGTGGAGTTGTAGGGTTGGAGCACTCGGATGAAGTTGGAACACTCTTTCTGACAGGAGATGAGAGACAAACACCTCATCAACATCTCATCAACTTGGGCTCCCGAGTGGCACAGCGGTCTAAGGCACTGCATCTCAGTGCTAGAGGTGTCACTACTGACCCTGGTTTGATTCCAGTCTGTATCACAACTGGCCATGATTGTCTCATAGGGACTCTAACCCGGCCAAACCCTGGGTTAGTAAATAAGAATTTGTTGTTAACTGACTTGCCTAGTTAAATAAAGGTTCAATAAAGGTTTATAAAAAATAAATAAAAAAAACACTTGATCAGTTTCAAACTCTCAAACAAACAACACTCACATGTTAAAGCTGGAATCCTTAATGATGTAACAGCCATGTCTGTTTGAGATATTACAACAACAAAGAAGTTACTGGAAACAGAAGAGCACAGTATGTACTGCTATTTGTTTTTCCTTGCTGCATGACTCTCCTCAGCTCGGCAACAAAAACAACAACGGTGGTGGGGCCAGTGGCGCTGTTTCCCCGTCCTGCGGAGTCCATCTTTAAGTGTCCACATAGCATCTAGCATTTATTGTATCTGTGTAATTATATACAGCTACAACTAAGCAAATTAAGCAACGATTCAGTTAATATGCTAGTAACTACTTCGAACCAAAGTTTGTCCAGTTTTGCTGATTGCAGTTCAATCGTTATTTTAACTACCTTATCTGCAGTTATCTTGATCAGCTGAGCTACCACATTCTGCCTACCAAAGTAGCTCTAGAATACAGAGGTAACTACAGGACATAGTGAGGACAATATGTCTGCGCGCTCCAGCTGTCTTAAAGTGCTGTAGGTGCAACCTAAAACAACTTCAGATTTGATCACTCCAGGCATAAGTAAGACTTGGTGGTTGGCGCTACTGGAAAGCTCCTGCAATCTGAAGGAGGAGTTTCCAGGTCCCGTTGCTGTGGTAAATTGCTTGTGAAATGAAGTGGCATTCAGTTTTGCTGAAGGAAATGCCACCTGTGAGCTAAATCAGGCCATGACTGTGTCCTAAATGCAGCCCGTTCCCTCTACAGTACACTCTGTTTGAGCAGGGCCCATAGGTAGACCCAGAGGTCATATGGTGCCATTTTGGATGCATCCCATGTTCACATCAGATCTCTAATGATCCGTCCGTCCGTCCGTGTTTCCATGTGTGTGTCCGTCCGTGTGTGTGTGTGTGTGTCCATCCACCTGTCCATCCGTAGGAGTTTGTGCGTGTGTGTTTGTGTGTGTGTCCGTCCGTTCGTCCGTCAGTGTGTGTGTATTCACGTCAGATCTGTAGTGATCCATCTGGTTGAATTTACTGAAGGTATTTGGACTCCCAGCCTCAGCACATGTGGATAGTCCCAGTGCTGGGAGACGGTTTATGCTAACCCTAATGAATGGGATTAGTTCATGTTCTAGCCCTCTGGTAAGTCTTCTACAGGGTTCAGTAGGGTACACACATGCTAAAAAGATGAAGGCACGATTCGTTGATGAGGAATACACACCTTTAGTTGACTGACACACACACACAGAAACACACAGACACACAGACACAAAGCCCATTCCAGGTTAATACACACACACACACACACGCATCTCTTTCCCGGGTCATTAAGAAAATAAATACGGACCTTCTGTGTCAATAAAAATCCTAAACCGAAGGTTTATGTTCCATCTGCACAGAGCCACCTCTAGTCTCAGGGATGCTAACTGCTCAGGCTTCCCTGTCCCTCACAGCAATGAGACATTACATGTATTTCCTTGCTCCGCTAATAAGTAGGCCAGGACAGTGGAAGGGGCAAAAATATTTGTTTAAAGGCTGATAGTTCAACAGATAAGAGAAAATAGCAAATAAACCATTCACGGAGTAAATCACTCAAAAGTTACACGAACGTAGTGTGGAACCTGTTTCCACCATAAGGTCTTCCTCTGTCAAAATGAAATGCCAAGATCGGGAATAATTAGCCATGTTGTGTAAAGGCTGCTAAAAGTCATTGA
Source organism: Oncorhynchus kisutch (assembly GCF_002021735.2). NCBI lineage: Eukaryota > Metazoa > Chordata > Actinopteri > Salmoniformes > Salmonidae > Oncorhynchus > Oncorhynchus kisutch. The sequence goes on from NW_022263333.1 coordinate 57,274, forward strand.
TATCTAACTGGACAGGTTTGAAGGATATCAACCTTGAGTTAAACTTCACTGTCAACCCAGGATATTATCACTAACCCATAGTCACAACAACAGGTCAACCCAGGATATTATCACTAAACATTGTCATAACAACAGGTCACCCCAGGATATTATCAGTAACCCATAGTCACAACAACAGGTCACCCCAGGATATTATCACTAACCCATAGTCACAACAACAGGTCACCCCAGGATATTATCACTAACCCATAGTCACAACAACAGGTCACCCCAGGATATTATCACTAACCCATAGTCACAACAACAGGTCTACCCAGGATATGACCAGTAACCCATAGTCACAACAACAGGTCACCCCAGGATATTATCACTAACCCATAGTCACAACAACAGGTCACCCCAGGATATGACCAGTAACCCATAGTCACAACAACAGGTCACCCCAGGATATGACCAGTAACCCATAGTCACAACAACAGGTCACCCCAGGATATGACCAGTAACCCATAGTCACAACAACAGGTCTACCCAGGATATGACCAGTAACCCATAGTCACAACAACAGGTCACCCCAGGATATGACCAGTAACCCATAGTCACAACAACAGGTCACCCCAGGATATGACCAGTAACCCATAGTCACAACAACAGGTCACCCCAGGATATTATCACTAACCCATAGTCACAACAACAGGTCACCCCAGGATATTATCACTAACCCATAGTCACAACAACAGGTCACCCCAGGATATTATCACTAACCCATAGTCACAACAACAGGTCAACCCAGGATATTATCAGTAACCCATAGTCACAACAACAGGTCACCCCAGGATATTAACACTAACCCATAGTCACAACAACAGGTCACCCCAGGATATTATCACTAACCCATAGTCACAACAACAGGTCACCCCAGGATATTATCACTAACCCATAGTCACAACAACAGGTCAACCCAGGATATTATCACTAAACATTGTCATAACAACAGGTCACCCCAGGATATTATCAGTAACCCATAGTCACAACAACAGGTCACCCCAGGATATTATCACTAACCCATAGTCACAACAACAGGTCACCCCAGGATATTATCACTAACCCATAGTCACAACAACAGGTCACCCCAGGATATTATCACTAACCCATAGTCACAACAACAGGTCTACCCAGGATATGACCAGTAACCCATAGTCACAACAACAGGTCACCCCAGGATATTATCACTAACCCATAGTCACAACAACAGGTCACCCCAGGATATTATCACTAACCCATAGTCACAACAACAGGTCTACCCAGGATATGACCAGTAACCCATAGTCACAACAACAGGTCACCCCAGGATATTATCACTAACCCATAGTCACAACAACAGGTCTACCCAGGATATGACCAGTAACCCATAGTCACAACAACAGGTCACCCCAGGATATTATCACTAACCCATAGTCACAACAACAGGTCAACCCAGGATATTATCAGTAACCCATAGTCACAACAACAGGTCACCCCAGGATATTATCACTAACCGATAGTCACAACAACAGGTCACCCCAGGATATGACCAGTAACCCATAGTCACAACAACAGGTCACCCCAGGATATTATCAGTAACCCATAGTCACAGCAACAGGTCACCCCAGGATATTATCACTAACCCATAGTCACAACAACAGGTCACCCCAGGATATTTTCAGTAACCCATAGTCACAACAACAGGTCACCCCAGGATATTATCACTAACCCATAGTCACAACAACAGGTCACCCCAGGATATTATCACTAATCCATAGTCACAACAACAGGTCACCCCAGGATATTATCAGTAACCCATAGTCACAACAACAGGTCACCCCAGGATATTATCAGTAACCCATAGTCACAACAACAGGTCACCCCAGGATATTATCAGTAACCCATAGTCACAACAACAGGTCACCCCAGGATATTATCAGTAACCTATAGTCACAACAACAGGTCACCCCAGGATATTATCAGTAACCCATAGTCACAACAACAGGTCAACCCAGGATATTATCAGTAACCCATAGTCACAACAACAGGTCACCCGAGGATATTATCAGTAACCCATAGTCACAACAACAGGTCACCTCCCACATTACAAGTATTTCTGTGGTTAGACCAAACCAACCAGCTCTAAACCCAGATATGCTCCACAACCTTTTATGGTTCACAACCATGACCGTTACAAGGGTTACTTGTGTGAAAGTCTTCTTAATGACTTTCCCTTATGGGCTTCCTAACATTCCCGCAACGTTCCGGCAACAACAGGGAAGAAGCAATGTCTTCCTCCATCATTCTCACATCGCTATTATATACATTGTAAACTGTCTCATTAATCATCTTACTGACAGAGATGTTTAGATTTTCTCATGGTCATTAGACTAATTTCCAGACAGGCATTTTGTGTCTCCGTGCGTGTTTGTGTGTGTGTGTGTGTGTGTGTGTGTGTGTGTAATATTGAGTGCATGTTGTGTGTGTGCCACTGACAGACATTTACTCAGCCTAGTCAGACATGCTACTCTGCAATTTTCAGGGTGAAAAATGACTTCTCTACACACAAACTGTGTCGTTACCTGAATACCACTGCATCCTCTGGGGAGAGAAGGGTCATTATTGGGAATAACTGATTACTTTCCCTTGAAAGGAGGGGGAATTAGTAGGCAGCTTTGTTTAAGGTAGATGGTTGACTGTGTTTTGAGAGCACACAGTGAACCTAACATGCAACAGTCTGCAGATACAACTATAACTTCTGAAGTAAATGAGAATCATTTCTCACTCTGCACAACATTTTCTGCATCACTTGTCTGTTAGGGCTGTGATTTGCCAAGGACCTCACAACATGATATTTAGGTATATTTAGGATTTAGGTGCTGAAATTATATGTAGTGTGATTCTATATGTGGTGTGATTCTACATGTATAGTGATTATATATGTAGTGTGATTCTACATGTGGTGTGATTCTATATGTATAGTGATTATATATGTAGTGTGATTCTATATGTATAGTGATTATATATGTATAGTGATTCTATATGTATAGTGATTCTATATGTATAGTGATTCTATATGTATAGTGATTCTATATGTAGTGTGATTCTATATGTATAGTGATTCTATATGTAGTGTGATTCTATATGTATAGTGATTCTATATGTATAGTGATTCTATATGTATAGTGATTCTATATGTAGTGTGATTCTATATGTATAGTGATTATATATGTAGTGTGATTCTATATGTATAGTGATTCTATATGTATAGTGATTCTATATGTATAGTGATTCTATATGTATAGTGATTCTATATGTATAGTGATTCTATATGTAGTGTGATTCTATATGTATAGTGATTCTATATGTAGTGTGATTCTATATGTAGTGTGATTCTATATGTATAGTGATTCTATATGTAATGTGATTCTATATGTATAGTGATTCTATATGTATAGTGATTCTATATGTATTGTGATTCTATATGTAGTGTGATTCTATATGTAGTGTGATTATATATGTATTGTGATTCTAAATGTATTGTGATTCTATATGTATTGTGATTCTATATGTAATGTGATTCTAAATGTATTGTGATTCTATATGTAATGTGATTCTATATGTAGTGTGATTCTATATGTAGTGTGATTATATATGTATTGTGATTCTATATGTAATGTGATTCTAAATGTAGTGTGATTCTATATGTAGTGTGATTATATATGTATTGTGATTCTAAATGTAGTGTGATTATATATGTAGTGTGATTATATATGTAGTGTGATTATATATGTAGTGTGATTCTAAATGTATTGCGATTCGATACTTTGATTTTAACATTTTGCCTTCAGAAAGTATTTATACCCCTTGACTTATTCCACATTTTAATGTGTAATAGCCTGAATTCCAAATTTATTAAATTGACACAATACCACATAATGAACCCCAAGTTTACATTTTGTTTTATTGAAAATAAAATTAAGAAATATCTAATTTACATAAGTATTCACACCCCTGAGTCAATACTTTGTAGAAGCACCTTTAGCATTGATTACAGCTGTGAATCTATCTTCGTAAGTCTCTAAAAGCTGTCTACTCCTGGATTGTGCAACATTAACTTTTCAAAATTCTTCAAGCTCTGTCAAATTGGTGGTTGATCATTGCTAGATAACCATGTTCAGGTCTTGCCATAGATTTTCAAGTAGATTTAAGTTAAAACTGTATCTCGACCACTCAGGAACATTTGGCCTTGTGTGTTAGGTTATTGTCCTGCTGAAAGGTGAATTCTTCTCCCAGACAGAACCAAGTTTTCTTCTAGGATTGTACCTGTGCTTAGCTGCATTCCGTTTACAAAAAGTGAATTGCTTTACTATAGTGCCTTGTTGCAAACAGGATGCATGTTTTGGAATATTTTTATTCTGTACAGGCTTCCTTGTTTTCACTCTGTCAATTAGCTTAGTATTGTGGAGTAACTACAATGTTATTGATCCATCCTCAGTTTTCTCCTATTAAACTCAAACTGTTTTAAAGTCACCCTTGGCCTCATGATGAAATCTCTGAGCAATTTCCTCCTCTCTGGCAACTGAGTTCAAATATCAATATAATATTGTGCAACAATAATATAACGATATGTAACTGTATCGATCCCCCATCGCTATAATCAACTCTCTCAGATCTTCACGAGTCCACATGGGCTATGGGATTGGGCAATAATCCATTACTGAATCAAATGAGTCACGTTCCTGACTGAATCATACCCAACCTACTGAGTCATCTTGTACAAAGCCCAGTGAATCACCAGTAAGACATCTGGGCAGAGAGTGCTGTACTGTTGCATTTGTTCCAGGGCTCTAAATTGAGTGGAGAAATTCACCACTTAGGAGCTAGGAATGCTATTGTAATGTCCTAATCAAGCATTCGTGCCCACAAAAACGCAGCTTTCATTGCCTCATTTTCTAGAGTAAACATTTTTACAGCATGCAAATGCCTCATCAATGTGTGTGTGTGAATGCGCGCATGCATCTGTGTGTGTGTGTGTGTTATAGAGTACACGTGTGTGTATCTGGTCATGTGTACAGCAGGAATGTCTGTATGTATCTGTGTTAGGGCAGTGCTATGTTTATAACCCAAAAACCTGCCACAGACTATGACCCAAGTGGAACCTCTGTGATTTATGGACTGAACTACGTAATCCCACATAATCCTAGAGCCCCTCCCCCCACTGCATGTGCACTCAGCCATGAAATTAGAAGCAGATACAACACGAGGGTTATGTGTAAACCCCACATGAGATAACACACAATCTGATACATACAACACACACACTCTCTCTCTCTCTCGTCTCTCTCCTGTCTCTCTCCTCTCTGTCTCCTCTGTCTGTTCTCTCTCTCTCTCTCTGTCCTCTCTCTCTGTCTCTCTGTCTCTCTCTCTCTCTCT
>NW_022263334.1:0-62769 GCF_002021735.2 Oncorhynchus kisutch
GGATGATGCTAATGATGGTTTTATTTAAAACAACATGTATGTAGTCTTAGTGTAAATGAAGGATGATGCTATATGATGGGTTTATTTAAACACAACATGTATGTAGTCTTAGTGTAAATGAAGGATGATGCTATATGATGGGTTTATTTAAAACAACATGTATGTAGTCTTAGTGTAAATGAAGGATGATGCTATATGATGGGTTATTTAAAACAACATGTATGTAGTCGTGTAAATGAAGGATGATGCTATATGATGGGTTTATTTAAAACAACATGTATGTAAGTCCTTAGTTAAATGAAGGATGAATGCTAATGATAGGGTTTTTTAAACAACCACATGTATGTAGTCTTAGTGTAAATGAAAGGATGATGCTATATGATGGGTTTCTTTAAAACAACATGTATGTACTCTTAGTGTAAATGAAGGATGATGCTTATGATGGGTTTATTTAAAACAACATGTATGTAGTCTTAGTGTAAATGAAGGATGATGCTATATGATGGGTTTATTTAAAACAACATGTATGTAGTCTTAGTGTAAATGAAGGATGATGCTATATGATGGGTTTATTTAAAACAACATGTATGTAGTCTTAGTGTAAATGAAGGATGATGCTATATGATGGTTTTATTTAAAACAACATGTATGTAGTCTTAGTGTAATGAAGGATGATGCTATATGATGGTTTTATTTAAAACAACATGTATGTAGTCTTAGTGTAAATGAAGGATGATGCTATATGATGGTTTATTTAAAACAACATGTATGTAGTCTTAGTGTAAATGAAGGATGATGCTATATGAATGGGTTTATTTAAAACAACATGTATGTAGTCTTAGTGTAAATGAAGGAATGATGCTATATGATGGGTTTATTTAAAACAACATGTATGTAGTCTTAGTGTAAATGAAGGATGATGCTATATGATGGGTTTATTTAAAACACATGTATGTAGTCTTAGTGTAAATGAAGGATGATGCTATATGATGGTTTATTTAAAACAACATGTATGTAGCTCTTAGTGTAATGAAGGATGAAGGCTATATGATGGTTTTATTTAAAACAACATGTATGTAGTCTTAGTGTAAATGAAGGACGATGCTGATATGATGGGTTTATTTAAAGCAACATGTATGTAGTCTTAGTGTAAATGAAGGATGATGCTATATGATGGGTTTTATTTAAAACACATGTATGTAGTCTTAGTGTAAATGAAGGATGATGCTATATGATGGGTTTATTTAAAACAACATGTATGTCGTCTTAGTGTAAATGAAGGATGATGCTATATGATGGGTTCATTTAAAACAACATGTATGTAGTCTTAGTGTAAATGAAGGATGATGCTATATGAGGGTTTATTTAAAACAACATGTATGTAGTCTTATGTAAATGAAGGATGATGCATACTGATGGTTTTATTTAAAAACACATGTATGTAGTCTTAGTGTACAATGAAGGCTGATGCTATATGATGGTTTATTTAAAACAACATGTATGTAGTCTTAGTGTAAATGAAGGATGATGCTATATGATGGTTTTATTTAAAACAACATGTATGTAGTCTTAGTGTAAATGAAGGATGATGCTATATGATGGGTTTTATTTAAAACAACATGTATGTAGTCTTAGTGTAATGAAGGATGATGCTATATGATGGTTTTATTTAAAAACAACATGTATGTAGTCTTAGTGTAAATGAAGGATGATGCTATATGATGGGTTTATTTAAAACAACATGTATGTAGTCTTAGTGTAAATGAAGGATGATGCTATATGATGGGTTATTAAAACAACATGTATGTAGTCTTAGTGTAAATGAAGGATGATGCTATATGATGGTTTTATTTAAAACAACATGTATGTAGTCTTAGTGTAAATGAAGGATGATGCTATATGATGGTTTATTTAAAACAACATGTATGTAGTCTTAGTGTAAATGAAGGATGATGCTATATGATGGGTTTATTTAAAACAACATGTATGTAGTCTTAGTGTAAATGAAGGATGATGCTATATGATGGGTTTATTTAAACAACATGTATGTAGTCTTAGTGTAAATGAAGGATGATGCTATATGATGGGTTTATTTAAAACAACATGTATGTAGTCTTAGTGTAAATGAAGGATGATGCTATATGATGGGTTTATTTAAAACAACATGTATGTAGTCTTAGTGTAAATGAAGGATGATGCTATATGATGGGTTTATTTAAAACAACATGTATGTAGTCTTAGTGTAAATGAAGGATGATGCTATATGATGGGTTTATTTAAAACAACATGTATGTAGTCTTAGTGTAAATGAAGGATGATGCTATATGATGGTTTTATTTAAAACAACATGTATGTAGTCTTAGTGTAAATGAAGGATGATGCTATATGATGGGTTTATTTAAAACAACATGTATGTAGTCTTAGTGTAAATGAAGGATGATGCTATATGATGGGTTTTATTTAAAACAACATGTATGTAGTCTTAGTGTAAATGAAGGATGATGCTATATGATGGGTTTATTTAAAACAACATGTATGTAGTCTTAGTGTAAATGAAGGATGATGCTATATGATGGGTTTATTTAAAACAACATGTATGTACTCTTAGTGTAAATGAAGGATGATGCTATATGATGGGTTTATTTAAAACAACATGTATGTAGTCTTAGTGTAAATGAAGGATGATGCTATATGATGGGTTTATTTAAAACAACATGTATGTACTCTTAGTGTAAATGAAGTATGATGCTATATGATGGTTTTATTTAAAACAACATGTATGTAGTCTTAGTGTAAATGAAGGATGATGCTATATGATGGGTTTATTTAAAACAACATGTATGTAGTCTTAGTGTAAATGAAGGATGATGCTATATGATGGTTTATTTAAAACAACATGTATGTAGTCTTAGTGTAAATGAAGGATGATGCTATATGATGGTTTATTTAAAACAACATGTATGTAGTCTTAGTGTAAATGAAGGATGATGCTATATGATGGGTTTATTTAAAACAACATGTATGTAGTCTTAGTGTAAATGAAGGATGATGCCTATTTGATGGGTTTATTTAAAACAACATGTATGTAGTCTTAGTGTAAATGAAGGATGATGCTATATGATGGGTTTATTTAAAACAACCATGTATGTAGTCTTAGTGTAAATGAAGGATGATGCTATATGAGGGTTTATTTAAACAACATGTATGTAGTCTTAGTGTAAATGAAGGATGATGCTATACTGATGGTTTTATTTAAAACAACATGTATGTAGTCTTAGTGTAAATGAAGGCGATGCTATATGATGGGTTTATTTAAAACAACATGTATGTAGTCTTAGTGTAAATGAAGGATGATGCTATATGATGGGTTTATTTAAAACAACATGTGTGTAGTCTTAGTGTAAATGAAGGATGATGCTATATGATGGTTTATTTAAAACAACATGTATGTAGTCTTAGTGTAAATGAAGGATGATGCTATCTGATGGTTTTATTTAAAACAACATGTATGTAATCTTAGTGTAAATGAAGTATAATGCTATATGATGGTTTTATTTAAAACAACATGGTATGTAGTCTTAGTGTAAATGAAGGATGATGCTATATGATGGGTTTATTTAAAACAACATGTATGTAGTCTTAGTGTAAATGAAGGATGATGCTATATGATGGTTTTATTTAAAACAACATGTATGTAGTCTTAGTGTAAATGAAGGATGATGCTATATGATGGTTTTATTTAAAACAACATGTATGTAGTCTTAGTGTAAATGAAGGATGATGCTATATGATGGGTTTATTTAAAACAACATGTATGTAGTCTAGTGTAAATGAAGGATGATGCTATTGATGGGTTTATTTAAACAACATGTATGTAGTCTTAGTGTAAATGAAGGATGATGCTATATGATGGGTTTATTTAAAACAACATGTATGTAGTCTTAGTGTAAATGAAGGATGATGCTATATGATGGGTTTATTTAAAACAACATGTATGTAGTCTTAGTGTAAATGAAGGATGATGCTATATGATGGGTTTATTTAAAACAACATGTATGTAGTCTTAGTGTAAATGAAGGATGATGCTATATGATGGGTTATTTAAAACAACATGTATGTAGTCTTAGTGTAAATGAAGGATGATGCTATATGATGGTTTATTTAAAACAACATGTATGTAGCTCTTAGTGTAAATGAAGGATGATGCTATATGATGGTTTTATTTAAAACAACATGTATGTAGTCTTAGTGTAAATGAAGGATGATGCTATATGATGGTTTATTTAAAACAACATGTATGTAGTCTTAGTGTAAATGAAGGATGATGCTATATGATGGGTTTATTTAAAACAACATGTATGTAGTCTTAGTGTAAATGAAGGATGATGCTATATGATGGTTTATTTAAAACAACATGTATGTAGTCTTAGTGTAAATGAAGGATGATGCTATATGATGGGTTTATTTAAAACAACATGTATGTAGTCTTAGTGTAAATGAAGGATGATGCTATATGATGGGTTTATTTAAAACAACATGTATGTAGTCTTAGTGTAAATGAAGGATGATGCTATATGATGGGTTTATTTAAAACAACATGTATGTAGTCTTAGTGTAAATGAAGGATGATGCTATATGATGGGTTTATTTAAAACAACATGTATGTAGTCTTAGTGTAAATGAAGGATGATGCTATATGATGGGTTTATTTAAAACAACATGTATGTAGTCTTAGTGTAAATGAAGGATGATGCTATATGATGGTTTTATTTAAAACAACATGTATGTAGTCTTAGTGTAAATGAAGGATGATGCTATATGATGGTTTTATTTAAAACAACATGTATGTAGTCTTAGTGTAAATGAAGGACGATGCTATATGATGGGTTTATTTAAAACAACATGTATGTAGTCTTAGTGTAAATGAAGGATGATGCTATATGATGGGTTTATTTAAAACAACATGTATGTAGTCTTAGTGTAAATGAAGGATGATGCTATATGATGGGTTTATTTAAAACAACATGTATGTAGTCTTAGTGTAAATGAAGGATGATGCTATATGATGGGTTTATTTAAAACAACATGTATGTAGTCTTAGTGTAAATGAAGTATGATGCTATATGATGGGTTTATTTAAAACAACATGTATGTAGTCTTAGTGTAAATGAAGGATGATGCTATATGATGGGTTTATTTAAAACAACATGTATGTAGTCTTAGTGTAAATGAAGGATGATGCTATATGATGGTTTTATTTAAAACAACATGTATGTAGTCTTAGTGTAAATGAAGGATGATGCTATATGATGGGTTTATTTAAAACAACATGTATGTAGTCTTAGTGTAAATGAAGGATGATGCTATATGATGGGTTTATTTAAAACAACATGTATGTAGTCTTAGTGTAAATGAAGGATGATGCTATATGATGGTTTATTTAAAACAACATGTATTTACTTTCCTTTATCTTGCAACGTTCCATTGTGTAAGGCGGCAGCTCCCAGCATTAGTCCACAAGGTACAGATTATTTTGTTTTGTATATAAAAAAGGCATTATGTACCCTGCTCATTTAATCATTTATGCCAGCACCATTCTTAAAGAATAAACAAGGTTTTGGAGCTTAATTGTATAAAAATAAATATTACAGTAACGATTTATGTTTTTTCTCAGGCAAAAGAAAAAATCCTCCTACCTTCCCTTCAACCAGTACACCACCAAAGCAACCGTGTTTCTCCAAACCTACACAACCAACCTCTAAATTCGGTAAGTACTTCTAAAGTTACTCTTTTATTACAAAACCGGATAGATTGTTTTGCTATAGTTAATCGCCCAAAATATCTAGACATTCATACTAATTCATGTTCATTGTATGTAATAACACAGAGAGACAAGCCATGAAGGCAGCAGAGACGTGTGTGACACAAGTCCTTGAGAAACTAAAAACTCTTCCCAAGAAGGAATTCATTGACTACCTCAAGTAAGCACTCACAAAAATGTAAAATAAAAATGTAAAATATGTGTAATTTGAATAATTGAATAAATGAAAACGCTGCCCTCACGTCATGATAACCGCCTCCATCCCATATAAAATAATGTTTACCGACTGACTCTTGAAAGCACAAGTTGTCTGATTTACTAACTTAATGTGGACATTGCATTACTTAAATATGAACCATAAAATTAAAAAAATCATACAGCTAACCTCTGGCACAATCACAGCCAGGTCACTATTTGCAACTAAAAAACTAAACTCAAAGTGTTTCACATTGTATGTACAATTTCTTGAAAAAATTACATTTGATTATGCTTTGTACTTTTTTACAGGGGTAAAATGACAAAGCTAAGGACAGGTGTTAAAAACAAAGTCTTAGTTGGAGTATTTGGGAAGACAGGAGCTGGTAAGAGCTCTTTGATAAATGCCATCTTGGGTGAGCCGAATTGTCTGCCCAATGGTGCAAACATCAGCGCGTGTACCTCAGTCATGATTCAGGTGGAGGCCAACATGACTAACTACAGCTACGAGGCAGAAATTGAATTCATTTCAAAAAAGGTAGCTTTATCTATTGTAATGTAATCAATGTCTCTAAAACTATGACCATTGATGTTATTCTTAATTGATTCCAAAACCTTTACTTTCAATTGACCCTTCAATTGACCCCCCCTTGTGCATTGTTCAATTATTTAAACTATTACTTTTTTAATGAAAATGCTCAGTTTTTTGCCATTACAATAATTGGCTATGCGTTTAAGAGCTTGCTGGAGGCTGGTCAGATTCAAGCTTAGTTAGGAACAGTTGCTATCCACTGGAGCGCTCCAATTGGTTGCTTAACAATTTGGAGAGGAGCTTAGCGAAATATCAATTGAAATAGGGAAGTTTAAGCTGTTTTATGTGATGTCAGTGGCCCTAAGAGCACAAACGAGTACTATCTATGGGGGGGTGCTACGTTTTCCATTAGTAGGCTAACAGGTCATTCTTACCGAATTGCTGTGTGAAAGAGTAATACATAAATTACTAATCAATGGTTAGTAAAAATTTAATATTCTAAATGCAATTCACACATGATAATTTTTGTTTTAGGAATGGGAAGATGATATAAAATCTCATCAGGATGTCATGTCTGATGAAAATGACAACAAAAATGAAGAATTAGTCAGGGTGGCAACTGCAAAAATTCAGGCCTTTTACGGAAAATATGGAGTTGGGAAAAGTTTAAAAGACCTGATGAAAGGGGAGCATTTCCGAGAAATTCCAGAATTTCTATCACCAACAAACACTGTTAAGATGATTTCATGTGGCACGGTAAAAATCTTCTTTTTTTTTAACATATAATTAGGAAATTTGTGCAGATTAATTGGTTAATCAACAACTTTTTAAATTAATTAATTCAATCAGAGTCACATGTTGTCTTTAATTTTGTCAATAATGAAAAGCTTGTTAGTTTACTTTCAATAAAAAATGCAAAACATTATTTACATTTAACAAATATATGGGGAAGTATAAATATTATTCATAGAATGTGACTCTTGAAAAATCTGTGAACAAAACTACATTCCAAGTATATAATTTCCCCCCAAATTAATTGATTAGTTTGTACATAAACTAAAATCCTGGCTGATGTTTTTTCCCCACACATTGAGAATGTTTTTAGTGACACAGGCAATAGCTGAATATAGACTTAAAGGTAAACTCAGCGACGTAGATGCAGAAAATAAAAAGCATAGTGGGTCAATTTCCGCAACAACTGAAAGCGTTGAAACGTGAGGCTCAACTTCTCTGCTGTTTAGGTGCACTGGCTAACATCCTGTGAACAGGGTGAAGCGAACTCTTGCACATGTGCAGATACTGTGTGTGACTGTGAGAACGAAATCTTGCATCTTGTTTCAATATCAGCGGTGCTGCTCATTAAAACGTCATTTTGCTGAGTCTACCTTTAAACATGTCTGGGTCGATCAACAAAATAAATAATGTATAAGTATATTTTGAGAGAGCTATGCTTTTGACACTGACAGGCATCAGAGCTTTCTGGAAAGATTGCCTGTTACACAAGGAGTGATAATAAGATGGAAGTAAAACACTACTGGCCACTTGTGAAGTGTGTGACAATTAAGGTGCCCAACACCAAAGAGCTTCTGGAACACATTGTGCTGTTGGATCTTCCTGGAACTGGGGACTGCAACAAGACCAGAGATAATATGTGGAAATCGGTATTAATTTATTTTCCTCTTATGGTCTCAATCTGCCATTTATAATGACTCGCACTTCTTTTTATCTCCCTGAGCAATGTGATTGGTAAAATTTTACCAGGACCTGCCAATTTTTCGGCCAAGAGATCTACAGCTTAATCCTTAAAACTGAGATCTTTGAAAGGTGAAACAGCACTACTGGTCGCCCACTGGTTGTTTTTGTTTAGTTGACTAAATGGAGGTGAGGAACTTCTTTTTCTCTTTTGTGCCCCTGGTGGACGGTTTTGACGGAGTCCCCCGACATCCTGGGGATCTACTAAACCATCAAATTTCACTTTGAATCTGGAGCGATCTCTCAGAAAAAAAACAGTTTGTTGTTTGCATTAACTTATTTGTGGTTGTAATATCCCAAATTGACATGGCAGTTTCCCCATTAAGGATTCCAGCTTTAATGGTATAACTGCCACTTCTGTGTGCGATATTAAAACAGCAAAGAATATGCTGCAAAAAACAAACGACATTTTTTCCCTCAGACATAATTTCACGCAAGATGGAACAGCAGAATATGTACTGCAACAATGTTTTACTTCGTTGGACGACGCTGCTCACCTCCGCTTCATCAACAAAACAAAAACAATAACAATGGCGCATGACTTTCTCAAGTAATGTCAAGCCAAGGTTATGGGCAACTGTAGGACAGATTGTCCACTTTGATATAATAAGACCTTTCATTTTCTTTTGAGGTGTCGGAAAAGTACATCAACATGCACTTTTGTATTAACACTCTATTTTTAAAGCATTTAAGTCAGTGCTCGTCTGTGTGGATCGTGAATGACATCCAACGGGCCGCCTCTGAAAGAGAGCCATGGATGATTTTGGAAAGCAGCTTCAGTTATCTGATACAAGGCGGAGAATGTGAGAATATCACCTTCATCTGCACCAAGACAGATGACATCAACCCTAAGAACTACCTGGGGTGAGCTGGGGCTTGTATATTTTCCTGCCTGATTTTTAAACCAGTGATCCTTTGTATCCTGAAATCTATAGGGGCTGATTCTGACTTAGGAATTGTACACCTTTCCTACTCACTTCTCATTAGTTGGAATTCAGACTTACCTTATGCAGGTGTGTAGCGGGCTTTGCAGGCGTGGTTCCCTTGACCTCACTGAATACATTTAATTCCACCTCTGAAAATCCTCCCACTTGCCAAGCGATTTTATCGTTGAGTTTTTATTCAATATGGCTTTCAGTATGTTTATCTTAATTAAAAAATTCCTTTAAATACAGTGTACTCTACCTTTAATTGGAGTTTTGTTGACAGACTCAGTCAAATACATCGAGAGAACAGGTTCAGAATATAGGGATCAATGAAAGAACACCCTTTATGCATATTCGTTTCATTTTCAGCATCAACAGGTAGAGTTAAACATACTCTGATCTTGTAGATTACTTAAACACATTTTAGGGTTAGGAAAGTATATATAGAAATCAGTTTGAAGACACATTACGCAATAAATATATTGATAAATAAATACAGTGGTTTAATTCATCCTGAAAGTTGTCATATTCAATTGCTCAATGATGATGATGCTGCACTACAAGTCACAGCAAACACTGCCAAAGTGCTGCATGCTAAATGGCAGTGCATTGCTTCAGACACACCCCTCCTGCCAGACACACACACACACACACACACACACACACACACACACACACACACACACACACACACACACACACACACACACACACACACACACACACACACACACACACACACACACACACACACACACACCAGCCAATGCACTTTGTCATATCATCACTATTGACACAAACTGAATCTTCTAATGAACCGAAAGTTTAAACATGGTCTAGACTAAATGTCCATGTCGTAGGCTAAATATCCAAGTTTTGGTTCGAACGGTTCATTGCTGTAATCTACAGAAAATGCCATCAAGGTTGTCAAAAGGTTATAAGATAAACGATTCACATGACGGTTACTACTAAAGGACAATAGGACAAGCGAGTACAAATGAGTCAACATTTGAATCCTCTACTTTGTGAAATTGCAGTCTGCACTCAGATCGGTGAATTCAAAGTGAATTGTGCTGCTTTCCTGTGTCCCGTTTACAGCGCACAGCGGAGGGAAAGTGTACAGACACGAGCCACAGTCCTAGCTACTGTAGGCTATTAAATATTGCAGGTTTTGGTTATTAACTCTTCAGAATGAATTACCAGAAAACAAAACTTGCACCAAAACACCATGCAAATGAGAAACATGTAAGCCTATTACAGCAACATTTAAGCAGTAGTCTGGCTACTCATCTACAATACATTTTGAGTGCTTCTTATTTTGTTTTAATATGTTAGAATGCTATATAGATGTATTACTCTTTTTCGACTGTGTGCGTGTCTCCATCTCTTTCATTAAAATGCTATATACAGCATCCCGTGGACATTATAAAGGGCCATATTTTTTCAAATCGTATTTGTATGCACAGACATGGCAAAGCAATCGCTGAATTTGACTCAAGCTGGCTGATCTAAATGCATAACTTTGATAGCTGTATGATAAAGAATGTAACCTACGCACCTCCTTAAACCTAACATAAGTAAAGAAGTACATTTGTGTGGAAGTCAAACATTTGTTTTACTTTGGAGGCAGATCCATTGCATATGCTCAGAATGACAAAAGAATGTAGCCCTTTACATAGCCCTTCTCCCCTTGTCTATAGGAGGGACGCAAGCTATTTTAAAAGGCCCAATTGTTGATTTAGATGTTCACAAATTTCACAGATTTTGACTATCACAAATGTTATGATATATTTGGTAAAGTAATAAAGAAAGTTAAATATTTTGGGGGAGATTATAACAGATTATACCAATATATGGACATATTATAAAGTATGAAAAGGCTTATTCATAAACATGCTTATTTCTGCATATCATCATATTTGTATGTTTTATTATAATTGTACTGTTTACTAGATCATATAGGTTGAAAAGTGTTTTATTCTCAGACATAAATAATAGTTCCAGGTGAAAGTAAAAGTTCATAGCTTTCTATTACATTAATAAAATCTTTCCTTCTTGTTAGATAGATGACTAAAGCCATAGCGAATCAGTGCAAACCGGCTGTCAGCTCAACTTTTAAGATGAATGCACTAGCTGTGGGTTGCTCTGGATGGGAGTGTCAGCTGAATGACAAAATTATAATGTAAATGTAGTGATATGTATATTTATGTATTTAATCTGTTTGGTTGTTCCCTGTTTGGACTCCAGGAAGATTAGCCGCAACTAATTGGGGATCCTAATAAAATACTATTAAACGTTTTGTTTGCATTACATTTGTGCACAAACTGAAATTATTAGTGGCTGAACTTTCCCTCACCTCAGAATTCATTTAGATTACGCAGCTATCTTAATTTATTATTTGCAAATACTTAAAATTGTGCATGCCACAAGCAGGTCTGCAATGTACACAATGTATAGTGGAACAATCGAGCAACACAGCTATAATGTATGTGCCCATAGAGAAATTTACATTTCTAACATAAGTATTACAATTATAGATCACCAGTTTTAAAGAACACTGAACTGCACCTCGACCTGGAAAAGGTAATCAACACCTACACCAGCTAAAACTGATGTTAAGATCCTTCAAAACTGTCTAAATGATAATGTTCTATATTTTGCTTTTCAATCAGAAAGGAGCAGCTGAGCGGAAACGAGGCTGCATCCAGCACAGAAATGAACAAGCTAAGATAATGTTGGGAGAGAGGTTCAACGACGAAGTTGTGAAAAAGGTTCGTTTTTATGTACACATCACAAAGCTAGAGTCACATGACTTGGACTCGAGTCTGAAACATTAACTTGAGACTTGACTTGGAATAATCAAGAATAATCATTGTCTGATTACAGGAGCCTCACGACTCAGGACTCGACTTTGACTTGAGACTGATGACTTGACATTATCTGGCCAGGTTTTGTAACGTTTTGTCACTCATTTTGTGGCACAGAGTCTATGTGGATTACTCTCCATGCATCCAGAGACAGTAGGCGTCATCCTTGCAAAAATAACTGTAACAGATTGGCTAGTGAAACGCACACTCTGTACTCTGATTGGACTAGAAAACTGTCAATCAACACAGGTCGGGTGAGCTAGCAAACAGATTGCTGATTTTCTGTACAGCTATAGGATCAGGTGCATGGTTTTCTTTGTTCCTATTTCCCGGTTTATGTCAGAGTTCTGTGTGTCTGTGTCATATGTCTGTCATTTTTGTTGTGAGTAATAGGAGTGCGTGCCTCAATGCCCATAGAAATATACTACGTGACCTGTGCTCCACGCGTTTGAGCCAGAACATTGAATAAGAGAAAATTATTGTTCCACGTATGCATGGTGTTGAAATATCAAGAATAATCATTGTCTGATTAAGATTTATATACCATTGTAACAATGGATGTGGAAATGGCCTTTTACATTGTAGATCCAGTTTATCAGTTGTAATTGCCAATTGGGTAATTGTATGGTCTTGGGGGCCAAGTGCTTATATTTTGTAGGCCTACCTGTTTGAGCTCCTGTTAGACACATGCATTTGGTTTCTCAAGGGGAGGCTGTACAGTTGTGGCCTCTACCTGTGTCTGTTCAGATAGGACAGGTTAAGCCTGATGCAGAGGCTATTTATTTTGGGCTATTACCCATGGACATTTGGTAAATCTACTTGTATATTTTGTATGATATTGCTCTTTCACCATTGGATCACCAAGACCTGTAAATAAATCTACACTCTGAGCACGTCAACCTGCCTTGCCTTCTGCTGATTTCATGCCCTTTAAGACTGCTAATAAAAATGTGTTGTGGACAAAATAATGAAAAGGGTTGTCTGGCAGTGTCAGTAAATAGACACAGATTTGTAGTTGAACAATCATTTTTTACTTTACTCGAGACTTGGCTACGTTTGACTTGACTTACTCATAGAATGTCCGACTTGGACTTGACCAAAATCTTGACCCGTTCTACTTGGGACTCGACTTGAGACTCAGACCTGGTGACTTGAGACTTGCTTGTGACTTGAATAACTGTGACTTGGACTCATGCTCACCAAAACACCCTCAACTGTGTAAACTCTAAGAGAAACATTTGAGTACATTCGTATTGACTAGACACCAAACTACCTCATGGTGTTGTTTACAGCTGCTCCCAATAATATTACTTGGTAAATTGTGCTGCACTAAAGCATTAATACCATCTGGCTTGTGTTATTATTTATTTCTTCATAAGTCTTCATAAAGAATTCATATAGGCTTCATAATCACTGCATAAATGGGTCACAAATAATCTATAATGTATTTTATGCTCTATAAAAAATGAATAATTGTGAACATATAAATTGGTCACACAGTTACGCCACATTATGAATCTTTATAGAGCGTGATATACGGTTGTAGATGATGTGTAGAATCTACATAGTGCTTTATGAAGCGGACCAATTTCTCTTCACGAAAAAACGTCATGTTACATTTAAAATAACACTAAAAACATCACCCATAAGGAGATACATCCAAATCTGATATGATTATACACAAACCAACACAGATTCGTAATACTAATTACATACAATGTTATATATATATATATAAAATACATTACAATACTTATACAGTTTGTCACATTCTTCACTCCTCTTCAGTTGCCTTAAATATTTGAGAAGGAATCTGTATTAAGCTATAATCATGTTATTTGTCCATGATTTGTCTGCCCTTGGACTCATTATACAAAAGATACATTTCAATTATAAACTTTAGATCCGATAGGAAAATAGTCATTCTATCCACTTTGCAAAAACTTTTGGCACTCATCTTTTTAAATTTACACCAAGTCTTAAACTTTTTACTTGCTGTTGTTAATAATTAACACTATCGATTAAAATGCAGTTTGTAAAATTGACATTCAAGTAAGACATAAGCTGGGCTACTTGATCCCAAAAGTTTCCCAAGCTTTTACATTAAATAAACATATGCTCTGTATCTTCTGATAATAAACAAAAACCGGTGCAAGACTCCATTTATAAACCGTTGACATATTCGGTAGGTAATTATGACCCTTTTCTTTCTGAAGAGAGTTTCAATGTTTGTTGTCGCCACACTCTACCGAAGTTGATATTTGTTTGATCAGATAACACCCTCTTCCAGTTATTCTGCATAAATTATATATATATATATTTTATTATCAATAGATTGTCCTACAACTATTTCCTGTTTGCACAATATCTAATGAATTGTTGGTGCCACATCCTATTGTAGTATTGCTATCATTGTGCAATAAAATACAACTTTATGGAATGGCATTTCAAATTGTAAGTAATTCAGAAATCCAGTTTCTTGTATCTTGAAGCTTTGTGGTCCCTTATTACTCGCTGCATTAGTGTCAGAAATAAGATACTGTGCCTTACCATGATTGTGGTGTAATCAAAAGTGCAGATGGAGGCGCTAAGGGGGTTGAAAGACTGTAGTGATAGTGTGGCATTAACAACATTGTGTACAGATCTGCTATCTTAATTTGATCACTGTTGTGAGAGAATTATCCTGGAAATGTCGATTTCCTTGTGTATTTAAGGTTTAAAAAGGCTTCCAAAGTTTGTAATTTCCACTTTAAAATATGAGACAAGATTTTCCCAAACAAAACATCTATCAAACACTATAAAAAATGTATATGAATTATAATCCACATTATAGTTCACATTTACTGTTGCTGTATGATTTTGTTGCCATTTGAGAGAAACTGGTCAAATTAACATAGCAGATCTGTATATATGATTCAAAGTCAAGCTTACTTTAAATGTTTTTTTACTGCATTATCCTGACTTTGTAAGTCACCCTGCAGTTCAACCTTCTTCAACTTCTTAGGGACAGCCCCCTTTTTTGAATTTTCACCTAAATTACATACCCAAATCTAACTGCCTGTAGCTCAGGCCCTGAAGCAAGGATATGCATATTCTTGGTACCATTTGAAAGGAAACACTTTGAGGTTTGGAAATGGGAATTGAATGTAGGATAATACACTGCTCAAAAAAATAAAGGGAACACTAAAATAACACATCCTAGATCTGAATGAATGAAATATTCTTATTAAATACCTTTTTCTTTACATAGTTGAATGTGTTGACAACAAAATCACACAAAAATGATCAATGGAAATCAAATGTATCAACCCATGGAGGTCTGGATTTGGAGTCACACTCAAAATTAAAGTGGAAAACCACACTACAGGCTGATCCAACTTTGATGTAATGTCCTTAAAACAAGTCAAAATGAGGTTCAGTAGTGTGTGTGGCCTCCACGTGCCTGTATGACCTCCCTACAACGCCGGGGCATGCTCCTGATGAGGTGGCGGATGGTCTCATGAGGGATCTACTCCCAGACCTGGACTAAAGCGAGACATGATGTCCCAGATGTGCTCAATTGGATTCAGGACTGGGGAACGGGCGGGCCAGTCCATAGCATCAATGCCTTCCTCTTGCAGGAACTGCTGACACACTCCAGCCACATGAGGTCTAGCATTGTCTTGCATTAGGAGGAACCCAGGGCCAACCGCACCAGCATATGGTCTCACAAGGGGATCTGAGGATCTGGTCTGAGGATCTCATCTCGGTACCTAATGGCAGTCAGGCTACCTCTGGCGAGCACATGGAGGGCTGTGCGGCCCCCCAAAGAAATGCCACCCCACACCATGACTGACCCACCGCCAAACCGGTCATGCTGGAGGATGTTGCAGGCAGCAGAACGTTCTCCACGGTGTCTCCAGACACTGTCACGTCTGTCACATGTGCTCAGTGTGAACCTGCTTTCATCTGTGAAGAGCACAGGGTGCCAGTGGCGAATTTGCCAATCTTGGTGTTCTCTGGCAAATGCCAAACGTCCTGCACGGTGTTGGGCTGTAAGCACAACCCCCACCTGTGGACGTCGGGCCCTCATACCACCCTCATGGAATCTGTTTCTGACCGTTTGAGCAGACACATGCACATTTGTGGCCTGCTGGAGGTCATTTTGCAGGGCTCTGGCAGTGCTCCTCCTGCTCCTCCTTGCACAAAGGTGGAGGTAGCGGTCCTGCTGCTGGGTTGTTGCCCTCCTACGGCCTCCTCCATGTCTCCTGATGTACTGGCCTGTCTCCTGGTAGTGCCTCCATACTCTGGACACTACGCTGACAGACACAGCAAACCTTCTTACCACAGCTCGCATTGATGTGCCATCCTGGATGAGCTGCACTACCTGAGCCACTTGTGTGGGTTGTAGACTCCGTCTCATGCTACCAGAACCACTCCTTTATTGGGAGTGGATATCCTTATCATTTTTGTCCAAAAGGAAAAGGCTAGCAGCTACATTTTACAACATATACATGGTTTCCAGATAGTCAAATAGCTGGGCTTTACGGGACTATCTAGCTAGCTTTGTTTGACCCCGATTGGTGCTAATATGACAAAGATACAGTTGTTCAAGTGATGGCTGCCTGCTTCATCGGCATGCCATGAAGGCGTCGCTCTCTGACCAAATATGGTGTCCTATAGGATATACTACACCCCTAATGAAATAGGGAAGTCTTGTTACCTTCTAGGATTCTCTGAGTAATAGATACAAACGTGATTTGACCTGTTGAAACAACGTTAGGGTGAGATTTTCACAGGTTCCTTTCTTTGCAAATTGAACGAGTGGAAATACAAAATTGATTGTGCATGTTATACAGACCTTTTAACCTCTAGTAACTCCCTATCCCGGGTCCGGGAGCGTAATCATCGACTGACACTAATTAGCATAACGCAACGGACATAAATATTCCTAGAAAATATTCCTATTCATGAAAATCACAAGTGAAATATATTGAGACACAGCTTAGCCTTTTGTTAATCACCCTGTCATCTCAGAATTTCAAAATATGCTTTACAGCCAAAGCTAGACAAGCATTTGTGTAAGTTTATCGATAGCCTAGCATAGCATTTTGTCCAGCTAGCAGCAGGTAACTTGGTCACAGAAATCAGAAAAGCAATCAAATTAAATAGTTTACCTTTGATGAGCTTTGGATGTTTTCACTCACGAGACTCCCAGTTAGATAGCCAATGTTCCTTTTTTCCAAAAATATTATTTTTGTAGGCGAAATAGCTCCGTTTGTTCTTCACGTTTGGCTAAGAAATCGCCTGGAAATTGCAGTCACGAAAACGCCAAAAAATATTCAAAATTAGCTCCATAATATCGACAGAAACATGGCAAACGTTGTTTATTATCAATCCTCAAGGTGTTTTTCAAATATCTATTCGATAATATATCCACCGGGACAATTGGTTTTTCAGTAGGACCGATTGGAATAATGGCTACCTCTGTATTTTACGCTAGAATCACTCTGAGAGCCATCAGGTGACCACTTGCGCAATGTAGCCGCTTACGGTTATTCTTCAACATAAATGCGTAAAACTACGTCACAATGCTGTACGGAGAATACGGAGAAAAAGTAATCTGGTTGATAGCCCATTCATTTGCTCAATAGGGACGCATTGGAACGCAGAGCTTTCAAAAGATGAGTCACTTCCGGATTGGATTTTTCTCAGGCTTTCGCCTGCAATATCAGTTCTGTTATACTCACAGACAATATTTTTACAGTTTTGGAAACTTTAGAGTGTTTTCTATCCTATGCTGTCAATTATATGCATATTCTAGCATCTTGTCCTGACAAAATATCCCGTTTACTACGGGAACGTTATTTTTCCAAAAATGAAAATACTGCCCCCTAGTCACAAAAGGCTAAGGATATGAAAAAATATTTTATCTAACAAAACAACACTTCATGTTATCTCTGGGACCCTTTGGATGATAAATCAGAGCAAGATTTCAGCATGTAAGTACACATTTCACCTTCAGAGGTGAATTTATCGAACCTATCATGGTGAAAAAGTGTTTTGTTGTTAGGAGCTCTCCTCAAACAATAGCATGGCATTTTTTTCGCAGTAATAGCTACTGTAAATTGGACAGTGCAGTTATATTAACAATAATTTATGTTTTCAGCAGATATTTGTTGTTTCTCTAAAATCTGCGATCTTGACATAACGCGCTGCATGAATTACAACTGTTCTGTTGACGGAACACCGATCCTTGCTCTTCCACTCATTCACCAACACCTCAAGGCCTCAGGATCATCAAACTTCTGATACTCATACAGCACATTTGGTGTGATAGGATTTGTGAACCACTATAAAAAAAATGTTTAAGATAATTATTGAGTTTTAAAGGCCTTTCAAATAGAAATGACAAAATACTCAAAAGTAATTGAAAAACTGTTTTTCAACGGCATGTAACAGAAATACAGCCCATCTCTTACTGCATTAGTGTAATGTGTAAATTGTTCTTACCCATCTATTAAATAAACCTCAAGTCAGATCTTTCTAATGTTTTAAATAAGAACATCTACTCCATTCTATCAAATGCCTTGTGTTTTGTGTATAAGCGAGGCTGTGCTGTAGACATGGGTACGAGGCGAATCCGAGCTACTGTATTTCAAAGCCTAATATGGAAAATATAATTTATAATTTATTTATTTTTCTCATACAACTCTTCCAGAAACCTTTCATTCAAATGGAAAAGATCTTCCAAGTGTTTACAGTGAGTGCTGAGGAATTTCAGAATGATGAGAATCCCATTCTGGAACAAGAACAGACAGGTAAGATAAGTGTTGACATGAAAGGCGTTCAGCAAGACAAACACCATTGTTATCAAAAAAAAAGCTAAGAAATTCAATTTATTTTCTGTAACCATGAACATTGGCTAACAGTAGCTAACAGTCTGAGAAGGATGTGAGTAACAACGAACGTAACTGTTTTGGGTCTAAACTGCCACTACAAATAATAATGTGATGATTGAATCTTTTATTACATGTAGTAAGAACAGCAAAATCATTTTCAAGTTGAACATTGTCGCTAAAATTCCACAGTAACCCCTACAAAAATGAGCTATTTGCGACTTCACCGTAATATTTTTGCATGTTCATTCAACCCATTCAACTGAAATTGTTGAACTCACCTATGCTATTGAGCCTTTACAAATTGACAACAATACTGTTTTGAGCTGTGATTAATCTCTCTTGGACAAGTAACATAAATAGTACTAGCACTTGTTGACCGACTGTGGGATGTGATGAATAACAAGGAACTTTGTTCCAGTATGCAGATTTTTCATCACTGATCATATGTACAAATCACAATTTCACAGGAGCTCTCATCTTCTGAATTTGAAACTTGCCTGGAAATGGTGGATAGTTTCCATTTAGGGGGGTTGACACATCACTAGTCTTCATAGTATACTCTTACAGAAAAAACACATGATTTCACATGTGGAAAATCCCATGAAAATGTTATTTCACATGTGAAATTATATGAAACCATCAAATTACAGCGTGCCATGTAAAGGCACGGGGACGAAGACCAAACAAACACGTGTAGAAAATACAGGGTTTGAAACCCAAACAAAAGAGCGAGCAGTACCTTGAATATATACACAAGCGCACAATGATACCACACGGGATGAGATCCATAATCATCTGAGCAATACACGTGGCACGAAAGCCATAACACAGCACAGGTACTCACACGCACCAACGGACATTGGAACAATAATCGACATCCCAATGGTGAAACAAAGGGCACATTTATACAAATACCATCAGTGGGAATGGGGACCAGGTGTGTGTAATGACACAGTTCCGGAGGGATCTGTGACAATCTTTCACATGTGGATATGGGGATTTTCACGTGATCACATAAACTTTCACATGTTGATTCAAAATTTCACATGATGCTCTGCAAATAAAAATGAGCCTGTAGGATGTCCCCAGAAAGTAACAGTATGTACTCTACCTACAACTTTGTTACCTGAGGCTAGGGTTTCAGAGACGGACAAACAGATCTTGAATATCTTATTGTATAACAACTTTTTTCACTAATGTTGCAGAGATACCACAACTCAAACAAGTTCTGGAGGATATGAATGAGAGACACTCAAAGACTGCAGTTAAAGACTATATATCTGGAGTCTATGGGATCCTCTCTTTGATCAAAGCGGCCAACTCCAACGACTCGACGATGGTATGACATGCAAAAATCTATCTAGTGAAAGTAAGTCAAGAATGAATTGTCCTTCTTTGATTTTGTGTCTTAGGTTGAGATGAAATCAAACATGTACCAACTGCTAAAGGATTCACTGGAGGAGCAGCTTTCTACCATCACATCCCTCATGACAAAACATTACAACGACCTTAAAAAACTCCTGTCAGAGGGAGTTGCCAATTCAAAAAAATCATGCTTGCAGATTGCCAAGGAGAAAGTAATCACACCAGAGGCAGTGAGTTTAAGCTAACTGAAAATCATGTTTATATACTCTATGTACAGTAGCTAGTTATCTTATCTCTTGTGATACCTATCAAAGCAATTCGGCATGTCTACACTTTGTCAGAGAGTCCCGGCAGAAGGCTAGACATGCTGAAAGCATCAGAGTTTTATGCATGTTGTTCCATTGAACAATTCAATAATTCATATTTTAATTGCAAGAAGAGTGCATTCGTCCTTCTTGTTTTTGATAGAATATGCTAATATTTTTCCATTGTCAAATTCTTTTTAGAGAAAGGATGGCAGAGGATACCATCGTACATTGTCATCTTTATGCAGGAATAAGGGGTTCTGTAGGTCAACAAATGGAGACATCACAGACCTCAACAAAACGTTGGCTGAATCTATGTACGCTGCCATAAATGAGAAATTTGCTGTAATTTTCCCGTAAGTACTATTCTCACAGAGCCAATTATTCTTTCACATTAGTCAATTCATTATCCCTATTTGAATAAAGGACAACTAATGGTGTGGTTATAATTTATTGTTTCAAAGAAATGCTGGAACAACAGGAGAATCAATCTATAAGAAGATCTGCAACTTCAGCATCATCTCAGACAACATGGCCAAGGAGTGGGAGAACACCCCCATGTCTCTGTATCTGATGTTTCTCACCACCGAGGTATAGTGGTATGATTTGTCATTGGCACTCTGCAAGCATGATATATTTGACTAGATTGTGTAATTTTCCTGAAGGAAATGTTGTGCTTGCTTTAGCTTTCCAAAAGTATTTTTATGGTAGTAGAAAAGCCAATGTGTTTTAGTAGAAGTAGTGACTGTATTTGTAGTAGTCGGGTAGCTTTTAGTGGAATGCAACAGAGGTTGCCAACCTTTGTTGCTTGGAGCGTGTTTATGGCTTTGTAAGCTTCTTACTGTAACTACAATGGTTGTAATGGGTCCTAGGTGTAGCTGGTGTAGAGAGTCAGGCGCAGGACTGCAGATATGAGTAATCAACGTACTTTTACTCAAACTGTCAAATATACAAAGTAACAAATACATGCACACCATGACAGACTGAAAATACAACAAACAATCACTCACAAAAAAACATGGGGGAACAGAGGGTTAAATAATGAACCAGTAATTGTGGGATTGAAATCAGGTGTGTAAAACAAAGACAAAACAAATGGAAAATGTAAAGTGGATCGGCGGTGGCTAGAAGGCCGGTGATGTCGACCGCTGAACGCCGCCCAAACAAGGAGAGGGACTGACTTCGGCGGAAGTCCTGACAATGGTGCTCTCACAGTGAAAAGTTTAGCTACTATCATAATGTCAGGCATTATCCAGTCCATTGAATCAGCATGTGTTGTGGGTGTGACTTTTTCACCAAGATGCTACAGCGAGTAAGAGAAATTAGCTGCACCTAGTTAATTGATTACCCTATCCAGTGTGCAGGGAATTTTGGGAATATGCCATGGCCCAGCTGCCCGCTAGCAAACTCACTTTAGTAAATTCAGTGGTAGTTGAAATAGCCTAGTGATTGTAGCGTAGTAGTAGTAGTAGTAGCAGTAGTAGAAGTAGGAGTAGTACTTATTTTAATTTATTTAACTGTCATGCTGGTATAAAGGATTTGGAGACAGGCGCAGGAATACATAATCTGAGTTTTTAATACACCCAAAACA
This sequence comes from Oncorhynchus kisutch, assembly GCF_002021735.2. Lineage (NCBI taxonomy): Eukaryota > Metazoa > Chordata > Actinopteri > Salmoniformes > Salmonidae > Oncorhynchus > Oncorhynchus kisutch. The sequence continues at coordinate 22,236 of NW_022263334.1, forward strand.
AACACGTGTAGAAAACACTGGGATGTACCCAAACAAAAGAGCAAGGGTAAACCTCTTAGAACGACACGGGACGAGACCCGTAATACACACTGCACAAAACACGCAGCACAGAAGCCAAGACAACGCATAGGTACTCACACGACCAACGGACATGGGAACAATAATCGACAGCCCAATGGGGAAACCAAGGGCACATTAATACAAATACAATCAGTGAGGAATTGTAACCAGATGTGCATAATGACACAGTTCAGTGCAGCCTAGAAGGCCGGTGACATCGACCTCCGGAACTGGTGGACAGAATGAGCAGCAGTACTGGGGGATTCATGACATTAACCTTTCTTTAACTAGACAAGTTAGTTGAGAAGAAATTCTTATTTGCAACGACGGCAGAGCCACATCAAAAACACTGAACAAAATTTTGAATGCAAAATCTGGAGTGTTGGTCCCATGTTTCATGAGCTGAAATAAAAGATAACAGAAATGTTCCATATGCCAAAATGCTTACTTGCCCAAAATGTTGTGCATACATTTGTTTAATGAGCATTTCTCCTTTGGCAAGATAATCCATCCACTTGACAGGTGTGGAATATCAAGAAGCTGATTAAACAGCATGATACTTACACAGGTGTGCTTTTTGCTGGGGACAATAAAAGGCCACATTAAAATGTGCAGTTTTGTCACATAACACAATGCCACAGATATGTCAAGTTTTGAGGGAGCGTAGAATTGGCATGCTGACTGCAGGAATGTCCACCACAGCTGTCGCCAGAGAATTTGATGTTAATTTCTCTACCTTAAGCCAACGTCGTTTTTGAGAATTTGGCAGTACGTCCAACCATTCTCACAACTGCAGACCACATGTATGGCGTTGTAATTTCAGAGCAATTTCCTGATGTCAACGTTGTGAACAGAGTGCCCCATGGTGGCGGTGGGGTTATGGTATGGGCAGATATAAGCTACGGACAACAAATACAATTGCATTTTATCAATTGCAATTTGAATGCGCCGAGATACCGTGACGAGATTCTGACTACCATCACGCTACCATCACCTCATGTTTCAGCATGATGATGCACGGCCCCATGTCGCAAGGATCTCTACACAATTCCTGGAAGCTGAAAATGTCCTATTTCTTCACCAGACATGTCACCCATTGAGCATGTCTGGGATGAGCTGAATCAAAGTGTACAACAGCATGTTCCAGTTCCTGCCAATATCCAGCAACTTCGCACAGCCATTGAAGAGGAGTGGGACATCATTCCACAGGTCACAATCAACAGCCTGATCAACACAATGCGAAGGAGATGTGTCGCGTTGCATGACGCAAATGGACATCACACCAAATACTGTGACCAACCGATACATATCTGTATTCCCTGTCATGTGTGAAATCTATAGATTAGGATTTCAATTGACACATTTCCTTATATGAACTGTAACTCAGTAAAATCTCTGAAATTGTTGCATGTTGGGTTTGTTTTCATTCAGTATAGTTGATAGAATTTCAATTAAAAGTCAAAATTACTAACAAATATATTTTCACAATGAGTGAGACATAAGGTAATTGTAACGGCGTTCTTCGTTTGTTGAGAGATAGTCGGACCGAAATGCAGCGTGGTGGTTACTCATGTCTTTAATAAAGAAAACGGCGATACATGAAATAACTAAATAAATACCAAAAACAACAAACGGAACGTGAAACTTATTACAGCCTATCTGGTGAACACTACACAGAGACAGGAACAATCACCCACGAAAGACAAAGCGAAGCTCAAGCTACCTAAATACGGTTCCCAATCAGAGGCAACGAGAATCACCTGACAGCTGATTGAGAACCGCCTCAGGCAGCCAAGCCTATACAACACCCCTAATCAGCCGCGATCCCAAATACTACAAACCCCAATACGAAAATACAATAACATAAACCCCTGTCACACCCTGGCCTGACCAAAATATATAACGAAAACACAAAACACTAAGACCAAGGCGTGACAGTAATAAAGTAACATTTTACATCAAGTTCTTAAACATGTCATATTTTTGTGATTATAAGTATAGCGACATTGTTGTTACATAGGACTTGTGACTTGTGTGTGTACAGTAGTAACAAAAACATTCAGCTCATTACTATGCAATTAAAATGAAATTACCACAGTACTATGTAACAGCATGCTAATAAAATGTTTGTCCAAAAGTAATTTGTTTTATTACACAGGAACAATAATAGTTTAATGTTAAGTGAGAATGCTATAGATTTAAATTTGAGGTGGGGTTTTGCCAAGCTTACTTTAAACAGTTGAGCAGTAGTGGGCCAAAGTCAGAAATATGGAAACTTCTAGAGTGGTCTTGCTAAAGCAAGGCACATAAATTATAAGAGAGAAATGTGCCTGAATAAAATATCTTCTCCATCCCAAAGGAAAATTTTTTGAAGGATAAACTAAAACGAGATGTCCTCCTGAGGAAGAAAGTGATTTATGAATCTCTGACTGACGAAGTCCAGATCATAATGTGCCCATGTTATGAGGGTGAGTCACCAGTTTGATTATAATGAACGAAGAATCTTTAGACAGCAAGATTTTAATAAAGGTAATAACGAACCTTCTAATTACGTATTTGATTATTTAAACCTAGCTGTGATTACCTAATTTCAATCTATGTTTTTTATTTTAGATGTCATTATGACTATTGTATTGAAGAGGATAATACATGCACTGAGTGTAGAAGACAGTTCCATGCTCTTTTCATGACATAGAATGACGAGGTGAATGCTATGATCCTTTATTGGTGTCACTTGTTAAATCCACTTCAATCAGTGTAGATGAAGGGGAGGAGACAGGTTAAAGAAGGATTTTTAAGCCTTGAGAAAATTGAGTCATGACTGTTCCATTCAGGGTGAATGGGCAAGACAAAATATTTAAGTGCCTTTGAACAGGGTATGGTAGTAGGTGCAAGGCACACCGGTTTGAGTGTGTATTAAGAATGGTCCACCACTCAAAGGACATCCAGCCAACTTGACACAACTGTAGGAAACATTGGAGTCAACCTTTGTCCAGAATCCCTGTGGAACTTTTTCAACACCTTGTAGAGTCCATGTCCTGATTAATTGAGGCTCTTGTTCCTAATGTTTTGTACACTCAGTGTATGTACCATGTATAATAGATTATCTCATGTTCACAAACAACAATTATTGTGTGTTTTAAGAGGCTTCAAAGATATCTGGAAAGGGAACCTTGAAGAAGACTCAGGAACTCCTGGTCAAGCACATCGACTCATCGAAAAACCCCATGTTTGACAATGCTCAGAAAAAGATGTTGGAAGGTTTTGAGAACCTGAGGGTTAGTTGCTTTTATTGCACCATTAAAATTATAAATAAACTAGTATAAATCAATAGCAAAAAGACATGAAATAGTGATCAGACTACATTTGATGTGTTATAGGAATACATTGAGCAGACGCTGAGAACCGAACTACTGGAGTCATTGAAGCGGTCCCTGAAGACACCTAACAGTTTATCTCTCCCAGGTAAATGACAGATTGCTCTATTCTTATGTTAGCCCTGTTGTGTTCTATATCCCCTACCTGACTTCTGACTGAAGGTTATGCTTGTGATTTACTTCAGATGTCAGTGAGCAGTTGGAAAACATGGAGACCTACAAGATGTTGGCTCTAAGAGAGCGCACAAGCCAAATCTGACTGTTGAGAAGAGTCATAAAGCAGAAGTAGTGACATGATGGTAAACCATTCAAAACCCTTGGCTATAAAAATGTATCACATTTTCAGTAGCTTATTTATCAGTAGTTGTTCGTATCAGAAGTTTTGCTGTAGTTATTAATGTTATGTTTGCTGACGTGATGAACGTGGTATAAGCAGGATAAACATTTAGGGTCTATCAGTGCTCTGATAAAAATGCAGCTTTGCTGAAGAAGCACCATGATGCTCAGAGAACTCATAGCTCCTAGGTTTTGATTCCTTACACATTTTATGCTCAATGTGTTGATCCTTTACATATTCTATACTCAATGTGTTTATCCCTGCCATATTCTATACTCAATGTGTTGATCCCTGACATATTCTATACTCAATGTGTTGATCCCTTACATATTCTATACTCAATGTGTTGATCCCTGACATATTCTATACTCAATGTGTTGATCCCTTACATATTCTATACTCAATGTGTTGATCCCTGACATATTCTATACTCAATGTGTTGATCCCTGACATATTCTATACTCAATGTGTTGATCCCTTACATATTCTATACTCAATGTGTTGATCCCTGACATATTCTATACTCAATGTGTTGATCCCTTACATATTCTATACTCAATGTGTTGATCCCTGACATATTCTATACTCAATGTGTTGATCCCTGACATATTCTATACTCATTGTGTTGATCCCTTACATATTCTATACTCAATGTGTTGATCCCTGACATATTCTATACTCAATGTGTTGATCCCTTACATATTCTATACTCAATGTGTTGATCCCTGACATATTCTATACTCAATGTGTTTATCCCTGACATATTCTATACTCAATGTGTTTATCCCTGACATATTCTATACTCAATGTGTTGATCCCTGACATATTCTATACTCAATGTGTTGATCCCTGACATATTCTATACTCAATGTAAACAAATAAATTGGTATTATTTTGTTGGGTAACTGATCGGCACTCAGAACTCATTAAGAGGTGGCTTCTATCTTCAATATAATCATTCATTCAGAAGGTTAAACACAAAATGGTGCAGTTTGAGGCCATGTGGTGGAGAGTGATGTGGGCGCTGGAGATGGGGGTGTGAGCAGATGGGTCTGGGCACATGTTATGTAGTTGTCGTTTGTATGTGTATGTTTGGTATTGTTTATAAAGATAAAATAAAATGACAAGCTTGCAACGCGCATCTGTTTATTCATTATGAATAGGATTTATTTGATTTATTTTGTTTAGAATCTTCCTTGTAACCACAATGTCACGAATAATTGAACACACACAACACTTGGTCAAAACATTTCTTTATTGAAGACGATTATAAATAATGTTGGTACTAATTTATTTTGATCCAAAGCCACAAATGAGTGAGTCACTCAGCTTTATGCCAACAAATATAGCTTTATGCTGTGAAATAACCTACTAAATAGGCCAAGCCTAAACGAATATATTAAGTTGCCTAAATAAACTAGTGCATTACATAAATACGTGAAGTAGCTTAATAAGTGAAGTAGAAGGACCCCTTGTTTCAGAAAATCACTTTATAGAGAGGCAATCACACTTTCACACTGTAGTAAATAAAGCCAGTTCGTTATTTAGAATGATTTCTTTCTGTTTTTAGAGACAAATGTTGCAGTCAATTAAACTCATTTTTCAACCACTCCTCAAATGTATTGTTAACAAACTATAGTTTTGGCAAATCTGTTATAACACCTACTTTGTGCATGACACAAGTCATTTTTCCAACAATTGTTTACAGACAAATTATTTTACTTATAATTTACTGCATCACAAATCCAGTAGGTCATAAGTTGACATACACTAAGTTGACTGCTTTTAAACAGCTTGTACAAATCCAGAAAATGATGTCATGGCTTTAGAAGCTTCTGATAGGCTTGACATCATTTGAATCAATTGGAGGTGTATTTGTGGATGTATTTCAAAGCCTACATTCAAACTCAGTGCCTCTTTGCTTGACATCATTGGGAAATCAAAAGAAATCAGCCAAGACCTCAGAAAAAAAATTGGAGACCTCCACAAGACTGGTTCATCCTTGGGAGCAATTTCCAAACACCTGAAGGTACCACGTTCATCTGTACAAACAATGTACCCAAGTTTAAACACCATGGGACCCCGCAGCCATCATACCACTTAGGAAGGAGACGCATTCTGTCTCCTAGAGATTAACGTAATTTGGTGAGAAAAGTGCAAATCAATCCCAGAACAACACCAAAGGACCTTGTGAAGATGCTGGAGTTAACAGGTACAAAAGTATCTATATCCACAGTAAAACGAGTCCTATATCGAAGGCCGCTTAGCAAGGAAGAACCCACTGCTCCTAAACCGCCATAAAAAAGCCAGACTACGGTTTGCAACTGCACATGGTGAAAAAGATTGTACTTTTTGGAGAAATGTCCTCTGGTCTGATGAAACAACAATAGAACTGTTTGGCCATAATGACCATTGTTATGTTTGGAGGAAAAAGGGGGAGGCTTGCAAGCCGATGAATCAAGTTGTAGGGGTGCATTGCTGCAGGAGGGACTGGTGCACTTCACAAAATAGATGGCATCATGAGGCGAGAAAATTATGTGTATATATTGAAGCAACATCTCAAGACCTCAGTCAGGAAGTTAAAGTTTGGTCACAAATGGGTCTTCCAAATGGACAATGACCCCAAGCATACTTCCAAAGTTGTGGCAAAATGGCTTAAGGACAATAAAGTCAAGGTATTGGAGTGGCCATCACAAAGCCTTGACCTCAATCCTATAGAAAATGTGTGGGCAGAACTGAAAAATCTTGTGCGAGCAAGGAGGCCTACAAACCTGACTCAGTTACACCAGCTCTGCCAGGAGGAATGGGCCAAAATTCACCCAACTTATTGTGGGAAGCTTGTGGAAGGCTACCCGGAACGTTTGACCCAAGTTAAACAATTTAAAGGCAATGCTACCAAATACTAATTGAGTGTATGTAAACTTCTGACCCACTGGGAATGTGATGAAAGAAATAATAGAAGAAAATAAATCATTCTCTCTACTATTGATTCAGACATTTCACATTCTTAAAATATAGTGATTTCTTTCTGTTTTTAGAGACAAATGTTGCAGTCAATTAAACTCGTTTTTCAACCACTCCTCAAATTTATTGTTAACAAACTATAGTTTTGGCAAGTTTTGACCTAAAACAGGGAATATTTACTAGGATTAAATGTCAGGAATTGTGAAAAACTGAGTTTAAATGTATTTGGCTAAGGTGTATGTAAACCTCAGACTTCAACTGTAGCTAGCTAGCAGCAATTATGCAGTAATTATCTTAGCAAAAGACTGCACAGCAGTGTTCAAACCTGAGGAATATATCAACTGTTCATAATAGTATAAAGATCTATGGAATTATACAGTATAACATACTGTATTTAACAATCCATTGGGTGGTATGTGCCCTGGACAGAGAGAATTGGACAGCACCATCAGAGGGAGATTAGAGGGGGGCTGAACATAGGCTGATAGAAACATCAGGGGTAATGGAGTGAGGAACCTGTTATCCAAGGGAGTTCTGCTTCTTCAGGATGTCTACTTTATTTATTTAACCTTTATTACCTATGCAAGTCAGTTAAGAACAAATTCTAATTTTCAATGACAGCCTAGGAACAGTGGGTTACCTGCCTTGTTCAGGAGCAGATCGACAGATTTGTACCATGGCAGCTCAGGGATTGGAACTTGCAACCTTTCAGTTATTAGCCCAACGCTCTATCCACTAGGCTACCCTGCTACCCCTAAGCACCTCACTCTGTCCTCAGGGGTCTTTCTGTACCAAAGTGTGAAAAATAAATGTGAAAAATTGTAGACAGTAAGAGATGTGAAGTATAAGAGACCGTAAGAGATGTGAAGTATAAGAGACAGTAAGAGATGTGAAGTATAAAACACAGTAGTTGATGTGAATTATAGAAGATAGTAAGAGATGTGAATTATAGAAGATAGTAAGAGATGTGAAGTATAGGAGATGGTACGAGATGTGAAGTATAGGAGATAGTAAGAGATGTGAAGTGTCATGACGTTGCCCTCTTTGGGTGTGGCGAGCCCCATCCCCCCCTCCCTGCCTCCCCCTTTCCTCCTTCAACTAGGCTGCTGTGGTCAGAGAGACGTCGTAAATTCCTGAGGTTCTCCTCATGGACACACAGTATAGAGAGAGTAAATGTTCATAGAGAACAGGAGAATTTCTTCCACCTCACAGAACTCGAGGTCCGAACAAATTTCATGTTCCCGGAGAAAGTATAGAAGATCGGTGAAGAATCCAGCTACGAACTGGTCCATTTCTTACAACTTGGGGAAGCTAATGGGAGACGGTGTGGCCACATTACCATAACGCTGTTTATATAATAGTCTCAGATATGAGGTTTACATCTAATTGTTGTATAAGATTAATGAGTGAGTATGATACTGTTAACACAATTTTACAATGTGATTTTGGACTCAAAAAGGGAATTGGAGTTAACTAAATCAAAGGACCGCCCCTGAGCCCAGGGTCAGGCGTCCTGGGACAGCCCCTTTTCTGCAATTCCGAATAAAACCCGACTTTGAGAAATTATCACCAGACCATGTTTTTCTCCATTAGGAGAGGACAAGGGTTTTAGACCATTGCTGAATCTTTTCAACCATACCACGTGGTTACACTCTTAGACTATCGATACCGACAGAAGAAGAACAAGTGTTTGATATTAATTACTAGTCTGCAGCTAGGAATTCGGTATCATTGAACGACAACCCCCGAAACATCCATTCTATAATAAATTAATGAATGTCACTTTGAACTATCCCCTCTAACCAAGACACAGAGAGAGAGAGAGAGAGAGAGAGAGAGAGAGAGAGAGAGAGAGGACGAAACTCTCCAAAATAAACAAACTTTTCACCAGCGATCAAGACGACACACTGAGCGTAAATATAAAAATTGATTGCAATTGTTCCCGAATGAGTGAGCGTTCATGTGCAAAGGATTAGCATTTCAATTGTTATAATTATCACTCTGTAGTGACTTCTTCGTCAACCCCCATTTCCCCTTTTGTCTAACAAGCCACGATGACGGTTTAGCCCACTAGGGCACATTCCCCTGTCATTTCTTGTAACCTCATTTACCTTGTTTGTCTATGCATTTCTGTGAATTACTTAGTTAGTAATAAATAAATGATTTAAGACAATTGATGTATGGATGACTCATAGTGAAGACTGGGTTCGTGCAGATAACCAACAATTTACGATGTTTGGAATGAGACTAACGTGAGGTAAAGTAAATCATTCATTAATTCGAAGACTAATTGATCAAATAAAATATCTGAAAAGTTTGTAATCTGAATATTTTTTCTTAGTGCCCCGACTTCCTAGTTAATTACAGTTACACGATTAATCAGTTGATCGCGTAATACTAATTACAGAGAATCTTTGATAAAAACTTTAAGTCTTCAATTTAATGATAGTAAAGACACGACACCACACGACCTGCTAAGTAAGATATGTGAAGTATAGGAGACTGTAAGAGATGTGAAGTATAAAACACAGTAGTTGATGTGAATTATAGAAGATAGTAAGAGATGTGAAGTATAGGAAACAGTCAGAGATGTGAAGTATAGGAAACAGTCAGAGATGTGAAGTATAGGAAACAGTCAAGCTGTGAAGTATAGGAGCCAGTCAGAGATGTGACATAAAGGAGACAGTCAGAGATGTGAAGTACAGGAGCCAGTCAGAGATGTGACATAAAGGAGACAGTCAGAGATGTGAAGTACAGGAGCAAGTCAGGGATGTGAAATAAAGGAGACAGTCAGAGATGTGAAGTACGGGAGCCAGTCAGAGATTTGACGTAAAGGAGGCAGTAAGAGATGTGAAGTACAGGAGCAAGTCAGGGATGTGACGTAAAGGAGGCAGTAAGAGATGTGAAGTATAGGAGACAGTAAGATATTTGAAGTATAAAAGACAGTACAATATGTGAAGTATAGGAGAGAGCTGGTGATGTGAATTATAGGTGACAGTAAGATATGTGAAGAAAGGAGACAGTAGGTGATATGAATTACAGGAGACAGTAAGAGATGTGAAGTATAGAAGACAGTAAGAGATGTGAAGTATAGGAGACAGTACAATATGTGAAGTATAGGAGAGAGCTGGTGATGTGAAGTATAGGAGACAGTAAGAGATGTGAAGTATAGGAGACAGTAAGAGATGTGAAGTATAGGAGACAGTAAGAGATGTGAAGTACAGGAACCAGTAGGTTATGTGAACTATAGGAGACAGTAAGCGATGTGAACTATAGAAGACATATTGTCAGCCAATTGTGTCAACAGTTCGGTCTGTATTTTATTGAATAATTTGCACATGAAAAAGACAATACAATATGAAGATGAGAATTAAAGGACAAAAGAAATGTACAAGTGCAGGAGAGGTAGAAAACTAAAACAGTAATATTTCCCAATGCTTCAACCCAATGACATCTACCTAGGTGGTTTGTGTGTGTTAGTGAGAGGTTGCCTGGGTAGCTGTGTTTTGCACTGGGTGAAAGTTGATTGCATTTGTTTTGGAACTGGGCTGCCTCCCGGGAGTGAGTCAGGTTCACAGTTCAAAGCCCATGGTGAAGTCGGCTCAAAACAAAAGTGACGTAATTAAGCATGTGGAGTGACGCGTATGATTCTGTGTATTCACATGCAAAGGAAATTGCTTTTGATTAAAAAAATGCTTTATCTGCATTCCCAATGAAAACTAGTTTAAAATGTAAACATATGTTATGGAAGAGATGTATATTTCTGTACAATGCACAATGCTGCCTTGTTGACGACATGAACGAGCGGCACAGATTACTGTTCGATTTGAGGAGGCTTTTGTCCAGTCACGTGCCCCACGGCTCGCCCATGATAAGTGCGAAACTCAGAGGCTAAATGCTGTGTGTGATTATGATTACGTACAGTCAGATGCATATACCTAGTGAAAGTCTACACACTTTTGAACAGTCTTCACATTTTGATGCCTTAAAATTCAATCGAAAATATCAGAAAATGTAGAACATTTCTCAAATGAATTACAAATAAAAATATGAATATGCATAATGTCTTCACACCCCAGAGTAAATGCTGTGGGATTATTTAAAATAAAATGGTCAATTGCCCCCATTACTAAATAGCAGAATAAAAATACATTTTCCAGAATGCATTAGATCAAACACTTCTGAATGACAGAACTTTAAAACCAAATCCCTCTTTGCATTGTACAGTCCCTCCAGGATTCTGCGATCGCATAATTCAATGCAAAATCAACCAATCAGCGCATATTATGCGAGAGAACACAATTTTTACCAATCCCAGCACTTTTAGCGCATAAAAGGGTCCAATCAAAAGCGGGTTCGTAATTTTGACCAATTACTGCACTGTTACCGTGGAAAAAGGCCTAATCTAACTACACGTTTAAAAATATTTTTAAAAAATATATATATATATATTTTAATCCAACTACACATCAACAAAGTTTTTTCACCCTGTCCTGTCAGCGTATTCAGATGTCAAGATGATTGTGCTAGAACACAATAGAAAGTCGACAATCAACAGTCACTTCAAATCAGCAAACCATATGAGAATGTCAGAACAGTTCCCATAGCAGCGGCAGATCACCATGACTGAAGTGGTAGAAGGGAAGACCGTGGGAAGGTTAGTGGCGTTTTACTCAAACTTTTACTCCGCTAACCTTAGTAGGGTAGGTGGCACTCTGCTCTCCCAGTCTGTCTATGGAGAGCGCTGCTCAGAGCACTGAGTGCAATTTGTCAGCTTTATCATTTTAAACTCTCTGTAAAACTTCATACGGATCACGAAAGCACCATCTGTCTGGATTATTTTTTAGAAATGGTAATACTGTTTTAAAAGCACATATCAACCACAATACTCTATTTTTACGTTTTCTGTTCTTTATATCCCTTTACAACCCTTTCAGAAAAAAATCACAATCTCAAGTATTTTGAAGACAATTTATGCGAAAGGAATATTGATCCTCAAATTGAAATCGATTGATCAGCTTTGAATCTATTAGTTTTTTTTGGAGAGAGAGAGAGTGTGAGTGGGAATGGGAGGTGCATCTCGTGTTGATAGCAAGCCCCATGCCTGATGGAGAGATGTGTGAGAGTGAATGTGTGAGTGGATTATGACACACGGATATATTTTATCTAATGAATTGGGGCAATTGTTATTTTTCAGATTTGTGAAGATTGGGTACGCACTTGCACAGCAGTCAACATGCCCTGTTTCAGAAGTGATCACCCCTCAACGAGGCAGTTTCTGAAGGAGAAAGTCAACAATGGAAGTGCCATCCCTGGATATCACCAGTTACAGGAAAACTTGGGAGATATCTACTTGAAGGTGAAGGAAGAACTCAAGCAACATCTTGCAGGGAAGCCAGTGACAATCATCTTTGATGAAACTCCAGATGTTGAAGTAAGATGTCTACTAAACATCCTTATCGCACCACTTGAAAAGGATACCTCTGGGAGAATTCTTGCCTACCTTGCAGAGACAGTGTTTCTGGAGCAGTGCAACCATTCAACAGTTTCCATGGCGGTTTGTCAAATGTCTACAAGACTACAATATCTCCAATGATGACGAATTCATTGTCTTTGACACAGACAATGCTGCGTACATGAAAGCCTACAAAGCTGCACTTCAGTCATTGTTCCCCAACTCTCTGCACATGACATGCATGGCTCACATCATGAATCTGATAGGGAGTGCTTTCCGCTAACCTTTTGATCAGCTGAACGCATTCATGCTAAGTTTTTCGCAGATGTTTTACTAGGCAGGGGCACGCAAGATAAGATACCTTACCTTCCTCACCACCAAACTGGCAGGACGGAAGAGAGCAACTATGGATCCCAATTCATGTGCAAGATGCTGGAACTCATGGTTCTCAGCAGTGCAGTACCACTCGTACACACTTTTTCAGTTCTGCCCCCAAATTTTCTATTGGATTGAGGTCAGGGCTTTGTGATGGCCACTCCAATACCTTAACTTTGTTGTCCTTAAGCCATTTTGCAACAACTTTTGGAAGTATGCTTGAGGTCACCATTTTTTTCTGAGGTCTTGGCTGATTTCTTTTGATTTTCCCATAATGTCAAGCAAAGAGGCACTGAGTTTGAAGGTAGGCCTTGAAATACATCGACAGGTACACCTCCAATTGACTCAAATTATGCCAATTAGCCTATCAGAAGCTTCTAAAGCCATGACATCATTTTCTGGAATTTTCCAAGCTGAAAGGCACAGTCAACTTAGTGAATGTAAACTTCTGACTGACTGGAATTGTGATAAAGTGAATTATAAGTGAAATAATCTGTCTGTAAACAATTGTTGGAAAAAATTACTTGTGTCATGCACAAAGGAGATGTCCTAACCGACTTGCCAAAACTATAGTTTGTTAACAATACATTTGTGGAGTGGTTGAAAAACAAGTTTTAATGACTTCAACCTAAGTGTATGTAAACATCCGACTTCAACTGTACGTCTTACAATTGCTTAAGTCATTGTCATTTATATCATTGTAATTATGCAGAAAGACGTGATGTAATTTCACAGTGAATATAAGTAATATTTCCTATGTTCCTCTTTTTTATTCCTTGTCACTCACAGGTGTGTGGCCAAAGTGCACCACAGTCTGTAGAGAATCTCCATGAGAGTCAAAGAGCAGGTTCTGCCGCTGTAGATTCAGCTGAACATCATGACAGACAAGTGCAAAGTCATCCTGCAGCTTCTCGACATCTTCTAGAGCAGACGCCCCGTGACAACAAAGATCTTTCAGTATTTAGAGGACTTGCAGATGAACATTGCAGCCAACAAAGAACTACAGTATGAAGCTTGTTCACACTGCTTTGACACAGTTGATGACTTGCCCTTTGCTGTGAAAACCAAACTCTTGATTCATACAGCAATGCAGAGGAAAAACTTCCAAAGTACATGTCAGATGGTCAGCCTGCCATGGAGTTCCTCCAAGAAGTTAGGGTGTTTGATCCACGTCACATTGCGTGTCCAGCTTCACGGCTATTCCAGGCTTCAGTAAGGTACCGAGAGATGAACCCGATGCATACTTCACCAATGTAGGACCAGCACCACTGAGAGCCACAGTGAGTGGGGTGGTGGATTTGGATATCTTCTGGGATGGACTTCAAGAGAGACTTCCTGTGCTGAACATTCTGACCAAACACTACAAAGATGCCATCTCAAACTCTGCTGATGCTGAGCGAAGCAACAGTATCTACAAGCTTGTGTTGTCCAGCTGTAGGCGATAAACCTCTAACAACAACTTACGAGCCTTGGTCTTCATGTACCACTACCAACGACTCCGCAGTGGAGGAATTGATAAGGAGGAGGATAGGGAGGATGAAATGGATAATTACATTGAGATATAGGCCTAGATGACCTAGGCCCTTGGTCACCCCCCACCTCTTGTTATGTTCAGAAAAATAACTGTGCTTGTTCAAAAAAAAGAAACAGCACAAAAGAGCACTTTGTCTCTAATTGTTTTCATGGAAGATGAACTAGAGATATAATGTGTCTTAATTGCAGATTGGACCCCAGGTGTTTCTTTTGTCCTAGTTTAATCTTTTTGAAAACCGAGGAATGCCTGTTGTTGGAACTCTGAGGTAGCTTCCAGACATTTTTTTTGTTTTGTTCAGAAAAAGAACTGTTTGTTCTGGACAATTAACAAAATTGAGCACTTTAAATGTTAATTGTTTTTGTATGATGTATTCTGCTTAAAATAGTCCTAAAACTGAGCACATATGAATTTTTATTGCTTTATACGAAATTAATGTGAAAGATAATTGCAAAATGTTTAGCAGAATTTCAGAAAAGCTGCCACAAAATGAAGCATTTTTGGCAGAATAAATCACTTTTTTTCCCGCTAAATCCTGGAGGGACTGATTGTATAACAAACTGAGATAGAATCTGCTTGTTGGCTGCTGATCAGACTTAAGCAAGCACTTCTGTGCTGTTGATATTGATGTAACTTGTTATGTAGCTTTGTAATTGATCATACTCTTTTTGTTTTTAATTGCATTGAGTATGATGGGTCAATCTTGCCAACTTGCCATCTCACAGTCTAAGAGGACCACAATGGAAAGAAGCGTTCAGGGTTTATTGTGTTTTTATCCTCGATAATGTTTCATGAATGTAATGTTGTCTGGACACCGGTGCCCCCGCACTTTGACACATTAACTCTGTACCATTACCCACTGTATATAGCCCCACTATTGTTATTTACTGCTGCTCTATAATGTTAGTGCTTGCAGGAAAAGTTATTGCATTATCCCCCAGCCCTTGTTTCTGGGAAGGATACAAGTGTATTCTCCATAACAATTGATCCTACACTTTTGATTTAGCAGAATCGAGAGTGAGAGTAAAAGGTGGCCAAAACGTGGTCTGTGTGTGTGGTTGTGTAGGGGATCAGTGGTATGTCAGACGACTGGACAGGTTTCTAATGTTTCAGAGGCTACTGATGCACAACTATCATACTGGCACACAACAAATACTACTGAGATACATCTGGGTCTAAGGAGATGACCATGTAGTGTTTGACATGATGTATTAGTTTATGACCTGTACACGACGCAATGTATGTGCTATACTTTTAGCTGTACTGGTTTCTCTGCTCAGAATCAGCTCACAAATGAAGATTCTCACACTGCTGTACAGTTGGCAATACTTTACTTACATGGTTATACATCCTTTACAATGTATTTTCATCCAGAAGAACCAAGTAAATACTACTTATCATAGTGTGGAATTACTGGGTGTACTCCTCAGTTGGTTAACTAGGAGAACAAGCAGATGGCAGATCAAGTTGAACCAGACAACAGGGTTTTATTGCCCTCTTAATACAGGCTAAAGAAGGTTAGCAGGGCAGATCAAAACAATAAACACTATGG
This sequence comes from Oncorhynchus kisutch, assembly GCF_002021735.2. Lineage (NCBI taxonomy): Eukaryota > Metazoa > Chordata > Actinopteri > Salmoniformes > Salmonidae > Oncorhynchus > Oncorhynchus kisutch. Next base: position 37,887 of record NW_022263334.1, read on the forward strand.
CTCACTATAGCTAGCTAACTTGGTAGAACGTGTTAAGAGTGGAGGCTCTCCCTTTCAGTCCAGTTTATATTCTTCCCATCACTCTCTTCCCGCTCAAATCCCATTCATCAGTGGCCTGAGCTGGGGGGACTCCTTCACCTATGATTTCACCATTAGCCATAAGAAAACAGTTATGGAAAAGTACATTGACAGGATAAATATGATCCAAAGGTGAAAGTACAATAGTACAATTGAGCTGTTGCTGCAATAAAAAGGACAGGTGTGTTCTCCCCTGGATCCTAAAGTACTTTGATTTAAAAGTCTTAAAAGTCATAGAGGTGTGTTGTATGAATGTAATTCCAACATTTAGTTATTAAAATATATATATATATTGCAAAAGAAAAAGACAAAACCATATGATGAGAATTGAAAGACAAATGAAAAGTGCATGTGCAGGAGAGAAAAAAAATGAGTACAACTAAAAGTTGCATGTAATGAGGTTGGGCACTGATGTTGGGCAATTAGGCCTGGCTCTCAGTCGGCGTTCCAATTCCTCCCAAAGGTGTTGGGTGGGGTTAAGGTCAGAGCTCTGTGCAGGCCAGTCAAGTTCTTCCACACTGATCTCGATAAACCATTTCTGAACCTCGCTTTGTGCACAGGGGCATTGTCAGGCTGAAACAGGAAAGGGCCTTCCCAAAACTTTTGCCACAAAGTTGGAAACACAGAAACGTCTAGAATGTCATTGTATGCTGCAACATTAAGATTACCCTTCACTGCAACAAAGGGGCCTAGCCCGAAACATGAAAAACAGACCCAGACCTTTATTCCTCCTCCACCAAACTTTACAGTTGGCACTATGCATTGGGGCAGGTAGAGTTCTCCTGGCATCCACCAAACCCAGATTTGTCTGTCGGACTGCCAAATGGTGAAGCATGATTCATCACCCCAGAGAGTGTGTTTCCACTGCTCCAGAGTCTAATGACGGTGAGCTACAAATCACATCGGCTCACTGTCTCTTAGATCAAAGGTGGGTCCATCTGCTTCGTTCCCAAAGTGGGGTCTCCCTGAGATCCCAAGTATGAGGGATCCCTCGTGCACGATTTACCTATGTTGTCAGGAGCAGTCACCAAGTGAAGATTTAGATCACATCCTCGTCTCCAAATGTGGTGGTTAATTTTTTTACTATCAAATGACTAGTGTCTGTCCCTCCGACTCCAAACTGGAACCATATAGAACAGAAACATTAACTCATGCTCTGGAATGTTCTTTAGGTCTCTCTCTCTCTCTCTCTCTCTCTCTCTCTCTCTCTCTCTCTCTCTCTCTCTCTCTCTCTCTCTCTCTCTCTCTCTCTCTCTCTCTCTCTCTCTCTCTCTCTCTCTCTCTCTCTCTCTCTCTCTCTCTCTCTCTCTCTCTCTCTCTCTCTCTCTCTCTCTCTCTCTCTCTTCTCTCTCTCTCTCTCTCTCTCTCTCTCTCTCTCTCTCTCTCTCTCTCTCTCTCTCTCTCTCTCTCTCTCTCTCTCTCTCTCTCTCTCTCTCTCTCTCCTGTATTTAGCTATGACAGAGTTTAAAGGTGAGGTGTGACTGATTAGTACATACATTAGGAGTGACTCTTTACTTGAAACCACTTGTTCCTTTGTTATTATATTTCTTACAGTAGGTACTGTATGTTTGCAACTGTTGTTAAGGGAAATGTTGTCCATGCTCAACATTTCACAAGACTGGAAATAAACACTTTATTGAAAATGATGATCCCAAAGGTTCTCTTCTTCTTGTTAAGTTATGAAAAGTGTGTTATTACATTGTGTTTGTAAAAACTCTGTTCACTTCTACATCCTCATAACTTCATGTCCAGTTTCATGTTTATCTTCTCTTGTATTTCAACATTTGTCTGTGGACTTTATCCTTCTGAATGTTAATACACAACTAACTGCATACTTAAATTTGAGAAAGTGGCCTCCAAAGTTTCTGCACTAATTTCCACATCTGCCCGTCAGAACTTCTTATTACCCGTTTATTTAGAATAGATACACTATTTACAGATACAGTATGATAACTATTTTAATATACTATCTCTAATGGTGCCGGTGTGGTATAATTGTCTTGTATCGTGTCATTTTGTCCCTACCGAAGTAGAAAACTGCTAAATAACTTCCAGTTTTGACAACACATTATTATTATGTTTAAAAACACTCAATAAAAGATGCAAGAAAGATATTTTCTTAAATGATCAGAAAAATACAATTTTGCCGCTAAAACCATTCACTGGAAACATGACATTTTTTACATGATCATGTTACATCCAAGAAATTGTGTAGTTGAATAAAGCCAAAGTTATTGTATGACAGGATGTTGTATTAGTTTAAATGAGTTTAAGCACTATTGTTCAATCACAGTAATATACTGAGCAAGGCCATTCTATTTTATAGAGGGGAAATTAGGGTTAACTACCACACTGAGGTGTTTTTTTGTAGCTAGAATAGGAAAACCAGTCAGAACAAGTTAAAGAGCAGCAACACCCATCCTGCTGTACTCCTTTACCCAACGCCACATACATTGTTCAGTATGTTTGTTTGCTGTAGAGAGGTGAGTAAGTAGCACAGAATACATTTGTAGAAGATTGCCTTTGAGGTAAAGTATCAGCATATTTTTGTTTGAACTTTCCAAACATTTCACGGTAAACTCTTAGTCAATGTGGGCTCATAAACTCTTAAACTCTTGATCAATGTGGGCTCATTTACAGGAAAGACAATTAGTTGGTCATTTAAATTTCCTCATGAAATAGGTTTCTGAAACAGCTTAGAAATGCCTGAAATGGTTTTAAATAAGTAGCATCATTAAAATAAATGATATTAAACGAGGGTTTACCAAGGGTTTTGATTCAGATCTTGTAAGGTGATAATTGAATGCTAACATTACTGCAAATGAGATAAGGAAAAGTAATGTAAGAGATTTCTTTCTTTCAAATCAGTGGCAGCATGAATTAAGTTAGCTTGAATTAGTAGCAGAATGACTGAGTGATGTTTTACAGATATTACAAATCTGTTCTAAATATAAACAACCTTTTTAAAATGGCCAAATCACCTTTAAGTAAGGTCAAACTGAATATCGAGTTGATTTCAGTGGATTTTAGTTGATTTGGCCATGAAGTATTTAAGTAGAATGGTTTCGCCAATCACTACCAATGATTATTAGCTAAATGACCAGTTTTCCAGTCCCATCAACTGTTTTCACGGTGAGGAATATACTAAATCAAATCAAACTTTATTTGTCATTTGCACCGAATACAACAGGTAGACCTTACAGTGAAATGTTTTATTCATTCATTTATTTTATATGACCTGTATTTAACCAGCTCATTGAGATTTAAAATCTATTTTTCAAGAGCGTCTTGGCCAAGATAGGCAGCACCAAGTCATTACAAAAATGACAGACAAACAACATGAAAAACTACAAGTAATCTGTACATGTCGGTAGAGTTAAAGTGACTACGCATAGATAAACAGAGAGTAGCAACAGTGTAAAAAAAAGGGGGGGGTGCAAATAGTCTGGGTAGCCATTTGATTAGCTATTCAGGAGTCTTATGGCTTGGGGGTAGAAGCTATTAAGAAGTCTTTTGGAACTAGACTTGACGCTCCGGTACCGCTTGCTGTGCGGTAACAGAGAGAACAGTCTATGACTAGGGTAGATGGAGTCTTTGACAATTTTTAGGGCCTTCCTCTGACACCAACTGGTATAGAGGTCCTGGATGGCAGGAAGCTTGGCCCCAGTGATGTACTGGGCCGTACGCACTACCCTCTCTAGTGCCTTGCAGTTGGAGGCTGAGCAATTGCCGTACCAGGCAGTGATGCAACCAGTCAGGATGCTCTCGATGATGCAGCTGTAGAACTTTTTGAGGATCTGAGGGCCCATGCCAAATATTTTCAGTCTCCCGAGGGGGAATAATCTTTGTCGTGCCCTGTTCAAGACTGTCTTGGTGTGTTTGGACCATGATAATTTGTTGGTGATGTGGACACCAAGGAACTTGAAGATCTCAGACTGCTCCACTTCAGCCCCATCGATGAGAATGGGGGCGTGCTCGGTCCTCCTTTTCCTGTAGTCCATAATCATCTCCTTTGTCTTGAAGTTGTTGTCCTGGCACCACACGGCCAGGTCTCTGACCTCCTCCCTATTGGCTGTCTCGTCTTTGTGGGTGATCAGGCCTACCACTGTTGTGTCATCAGCAAACTTAATGATGGTGTTGGAGTCATGCCTGGCCATGCAGTCATGAGTGAACAGGGAGTACAGGAGGGGAGTGAGCAAGCACTCCTGTTGAGGATCAGTGTGGCGGATGTGTTGTTACCTACCCTTACCACCTGTGGTTGGCCCGTCGGGAAGTTTAGGATCCAGAGGGAGGTGTTTAGTCCCAGGGCCCTTAGCTTAGTGATGAGCTTTGAGGGCACTATGGTGTTGAACACTGAGCTGTAGTCAATGATTAGCATTCTCACATAGGTGTTCCTTCTGTCCAGGTGGGAAAGGGCAGTGTGGAGTGCAATGGAGATTGCATCATCTGTGGATCTGTTGGGGCTGTATGCAAATTGGAGTGTATCTAGGGTTTCTGGGATAATTGGTGTTAATGTGAGCCATGGCCAGCCTTTCAAAGAACTTCATGGTTACAGACGTGAGTGATCTGTAGGTCTGTAGTCATTTAGGCAGAGAATTGTAATGGAATTCTCCCCTATGTGCACACAAGTGACCACAGGACACTTCTTTGATCAGAGGTTAGCTTGTTTAATAAGGATTGCAACCTGGAGTATACACTTACAGTAATTTGCAAGCTAGACACTCAGCACAAAATATGGTGTTTTCCCTTTTTATCCCCTACTGAGGATCACCCCGCCCAGGGTGATGTCCCTTAAATGTAAAACTATATAAGCTCATAATTAATAGTTGCTATTACAAAGATGTCTCTGCTAGGTGGAGTTCAGCTTATTGTTATTTGCAGTTAGTTTCCCAATCCTTCTTCCTCCTATTGCTACAATGTGCTAGCAGAAGTAAGACTGGGACATAGTATCAACAGGAACTGAAAGTATAGTTTCAACACACACAGGGTTCAATTCTCAGGCCGACTCTCTTCTCTGTATACATCAATGATGTCGCTCTTGCTGCTGGTGATTCTCTGATCCACCTCTACACAGACGACATCATTCTGTATACTTCTGGCCCTTCTTTAGACACTGTGTTAACTAACCTCCAGACAAGCTTCAATGCCATACAACTCTCCTTCCGTGGCCTCCAACTGCTCTTAAATGCAAGTAAAACTAAGTGCATGCTCTTCAACCGATCACTGCCTGCGCCTTCCCGTCCGTCCAACATCACTACTCTGGACGGCTCTGACTTAGAATACGTGGACAACTACAAATACCTAGGTGTCTGGTTAGACTGTAAACTCTCCTTCCAGACTCACATTAAGCATCTCCAATCCAAAATTGTATCTAGAATCGGCTTCCTATTTCGCAACAAAGCATCCTTCACTCATGCTGCCAAACATACCCTTGTAAAACTGACACTCCTACCGATCCTCGACTTCGGCGATGTCATTTACAAAATAGCCTCCAACACTCTATTCAACAAATTGGATGCAGTCTATCACAGTACCATCCATTTTGTCACCAAAGCCCCATATACTACCCACCACTGCGACGTGTACACTCTCATTGGCTGGCCCTCGCTTCATACTCTTCACCAAACCCACTGGCTCCAGGTCATCTACAAGTCTCTGCTAGGTAAAGCTCCGCCTTATCTCAGCTCACTGGTTACCATAGCAGCACCCATCCATAGCACGTACTCCAGCAGGTATATCTCACTGGTCACCCCCAAAGCCAATTCCTCCTTTGGCCGCCTTTCCTTCCAGTTCTCTGCTGCCAATGACTGGAACGAACTGCAAAAAATACTGAAGCTGGAGACTCATATCTCCCTCACTAGCTTTAAGCACCAGCTGTCAGAGCAGCTCACAGATCACTGCACCTGTACATAGTCCATCTGTAAACAGCCCATCCAACTACCTCATCCCCATACTGTATTTATTTATCTTGCTCCTTTGCACCCCAGTATCTCTACTTGCACATTCGTCTTCTGCACATATACCATTCCAGTGTTTAATTGCTATATTGTAATTACTTTGCCACAATTGTCTACTTATTACCTCTCTTATCTTACCTCATTTGCACATGCTGTATATAGATTTTTCTACTGTATTATTGACTGTATGTTTGTTTGTTTATTCCATGTGTAAATCTGTGTTGTTTGTGTCAAACTGCTTTGCTTTATCTTGGCCAGGTCACAGTTGCAAATGAGAACTTGTTCTCAACTAGCCTACCTGGTTAAATAAAGGTTAAATAAAATAAAAATAAAATGCTTCTTTGCAGATGTCTCTGAGGAATATGAAGAGATGAAGAAGTGCTACGAGAAATTGCCCAGCAGCACCAATGCAGCAACAACAACTGCCTGATCAAGAAGCCTGTCTAAGAGCACAGTCAATCTGGGATTTGCAGGCTAATTAGATAATCATAAAGAATGTTTATGTTTTTTGTCTCAATGTATTTTCTCTTCTCTGTCATAGCCTATTTGATATGCACCTTTAACTAACCCAACAGTACAATGACTTAATGTTTAATATTAGTAATGTAAAGGTTATGGGTAGAAATTACTGGATAATGATAAACACTAGGATAAATGTTTGGATCAGCATGTTATAAATCTAGTATATTTGCTATACTCTATGTTAAGAGATGTTATTTTGTAATTTTGTCAATTTAAACTGTAGCGTAACTGGCTGCAGGGATGTCAGGCGCAGGAGAGCAGAACTGTAGGAAACGGAGCCCTTTATTACGGCAAACCAACACACAGCACTAAGAAAAAGAAACAAATACGGGTTGATATAACCCGGCGCAAACCAGCCTGACGTGCACATACACGTACACGTAACAACAAACACTTCCACACACAGACATGGGAGGAACAGAGGGTAATATACATTCAGTCAGATGAGGGAATGTGAACCAGGTGTGTGGGAAAACAAGACAAAACAAATGGAAAAAGAAAGGTTGAGCGGCGATGGCTAGAAGACCGGTGACGTCGACCGCCGAACGCCGCCCGAACAAGGAAGTCGTGACATAAACTTTGTTACACAGCAGTATTTATCAAACCCATCGTTCTCATGCCTGAGGGACCGCTTACCTGTCACCTGTCCACAACAACAGTCCCTGTGCTGGTCCATGAACTGGATTTGACAAATGTTTAACTCTGATCTACTGTTTTTTTTCTTCTTCTTTTTCATATAGTCATTGTACATTAATATGGTACTGTATCTTTGTGTGATTTGTAACCATGTAACCAACATTTTATATTGTAGATGTTAACTTCATAATACATTTCTTTAGTCTGTAATATATTACTTGACTCTACAACAGCATGGTGTGTTTTCTATTGATCATTCATTTCTGCTCACTCAATGTCATCTCTATCTCAGTTTGAAATGTAAATGTTGCATGTCATGATTTTCCCAGCAATAAAAATCACTGCTTACAGAATATATTCACTCATATGAAAAGACACAGCCATTTAAATATCAATACTTAATATAATTGGTAAATCTGAAGTAATACATCCAGCACAGGCCTGTGAACAGGAAAACAGTACAACATGTTTTGTATTCAACACACACATTACAAAGTTAACTCATCATAACCAGTGAACAACAACACCAGAAATCCGTCACTGCTATAAAAGGACATGTATGGTGGTGCAGTGCTGTTTAAGCAGATACGTGAGCCAGTTCTTAATATACAAATCCCCCTAGCAACTGACTCAGGGTCAGTATCCAACTCTTTCACAGAATGACATCTTAGTGTATGCTGTATCCCACCCAGGATTGCCCTAGGTCAGATACATCAGCCCCTAGGTGGGGTTCATCAGCCCCTAGGTGGGATACATCAGCCCCTAGGTCAGATACATCAGCCCCTAGGTCAGATACATCAGCCCCTAGGTGGGATACATCAGCCCCTAGGTGGGGTACATCAGCCCCTAGGTGGGATACATCAGCCCCTAGGTCAGATACATCAGCCCCTAGGTGGGATACATCAGCCCCTAGGTGGGGTACATCAGCCCCTAGGTGGGATACATCAGCCCCTAGGTGGGGTACATCAGCCCCTAGGTGGGATACATCAGCCCCTAGGTGGGGTACATCAGCCCCTAGGTGGGATACATCAGCCCCTAGGTGGGATACATCAGCCCCTAGGTGGGATACATCAGCCCCTAGGTGGGATACATCAGCCCCTAGGTGGGGTACATCAGCCCCTAGGTGGGGTACATCAGCCCCTAGGTGGGATACATCAGCCCCTAGGTGGGGTACATCAGCCCCCAGGTGGGGTACATCAGCCCCTTGGTGGGGAAAGAAGACTTCCCTGGCTAACACTCTTGTAAGTACCACAAGCTCTCCTCTCACTGTGTACCACGTGGGCCTGTGTGTCAGTCAGGCTACAAGAAGACTGCTCTGAGAAAAGGATGTTATAGTTACTGCACACTGGTGAGTTACATTGGTCTTCATTTTCAATGTTTTCTCTGTAAATCCTCTCATATACACTGTCAGCATTCAGATATCGCAGTCATGTTTATATGTGAAAGGCAGCTACATTTCTGTGTGTGAGATATTCTAATCTGAAGGATCTCCAAAGACATAGGCTTGTCTGTCAGCGACAGCTCTAACATGCAGGTTAACAGCCCATCTGAAACCAAAGCATGGTTCTATTGGTACAGTGTAAAATAAACATGAAAATAGTACATCCAATATTACATTATCATTCATTTGGCATTGACGTTTCTCAGCAAAACACATTAATGTATTAAAACGGCACACACCACACACAAACCTCTTTGAAATGTTACAGACTTCACACAGAACAGAGATTGATAAAAGCCTTGTTCAGCACCATGAACCAGACGGAGAGAGCCCATCAACTGAAAAATTATATTAGAAATAAATATACCTTTTTTTACATGACAACTATCTATGTGACTACCAGCAGGGTCATTTGACATTGTAAAGGCTACAATAGCAAAGACTAAAGCTAGGGATCACAGAAGGATTATGTAAAGAGGGAAGAATACGTCTGTGTGCATGTGTGTATGCATGTGTGCATCCATGTGTGCATACGTTCTTGCAATAGCGTGTGTGTGAGCGTGTGAGCATGTGGGTGTGTGTGAGCATGTGGGTGTGTGGGTGTGTGTGTGTGTGTGTGTGAGCATGTGTGTGTGTGTGTGTGTGTGTGTGTGTGTGTGTGTGTGTGTGTGTGTGTGTGTGTGTGTGTGTGTGTGTGTGTGTGTGTGAGCAAGAAAGAGAAAGGGGCAGTTATAAAGGCATGTCCATTTCTCAGGACGAGTAGAAGAGTTCACTTCTCTTCCTTCATGGGAAACAATGACCTCTATCTCTAGATTGTGTCTGTATCTGGAAAAAAACACAAGTGTGTTTTGCTGCACACAAACCTCATTGTCTTACGTCAGATGGAGCGTTGACTACGTTGAGGTTATGAGTGAAGGAGTGGCACCACCTGTCAGAAGACAATCCATTCCCCTGATTAACGGTCTCAGAAGACAATCCTCAGCCCTGACTGACAGTGTCAGAAGACAATCCACACCACTGACTAATAGTGTCAGAAGACAATCCATACCCCTGTCTAAGAGTGTCAGAAGACAGTCCACAACCCTGACTAAATGTGTCAGAAGACAATCCACACCCCTGACTAAATGTGTCAGAAGACAATCCACACCCCTGACTAAATGTGTCAGAAGACAATCCACACCCCTGACTAAATGTGTCAGAAGACAATCCACACCCCTGACTATCAGTGTCAGAAGACAATCCACACCCCTGACTAACAGTGTCAGAAGACAATCCACACCCCTGACTAACAGTGTCAGAACACAATACACACCCTTGACTAACAGTGACAGAAGTCAATCCTCACCCCTGACTAACAGTGTCAGAACACAATACAGAACCTTGACTAATCTTGTCAGAAGACAATCCACACCCCTGACTTTCAATGTCAGAAGACAATCCACACCCCTGACTAAGTGTCAGAACACAATACACACCCTTGACTAATCTTGTCAGAAGACAATCCACACCCCTGACTTTCAATGTCAGAAGACAATCCACAGCCCTGACTAAATGTGTCAGAAGACAATCCACACCCCTGACTAAATGTGTCAGAAGACAATCCACACCCCTGACTAAATGTGTCAGAAGACAATCCACACCCCTGACTATCAGTGTCAGAAGACAATCCACACCCCTGACTAACAGTGTCAGAAGACAATCCACACCCCTGACTAACAGTGTCAGAACACAATACACACCCTTGACTAACAGTGACAGAAGTCAATCCTCACCCCTGACTAACAGTGTCAGAACACAATACAGAACCTTGACTAATCTTGTCAGAAGACAATCCACACCCCTGACTTTCAATGTCAGAAGACAATCCACACCCCTGACTAAGTGTCAGAACACAATACACACCCTTGACTAATCTTGTCAGAAGACAATCCACACCCCTGACTTTCAATGTCAGAAGACAATCCACAGCCCTGACTAAATGTGTCAGAAGACAATCCACACCCCTGACTAAATGTGTCAGAAGACAATCCACACCCCTGACTAAATGTGTCAGAAGACAATCCACACCCCTGACTAACAGTGTCAGAAGACAATCCACACCCCTGACTAACAGTGTCAGAAGACAATCCACACCCCTGACTAACAGTGTCAGAACACAATACACACCCTTGACTAACAGTGACAGAAGTCAATCCTCACCCCTGACTAACAGTGTCAGAACACAATACAGAACCTTGACTAATCTTGTCAGAAGACAATCCACACCCCTGACTATCAGTGTCAGACGACCATCCACACCCATGACTAAATGTGTCAGAAGACAATCCACAACCCTGACTAAATGTGTCAGAAGACAATCCACACCCCTGACTAATAGTGTCAGAAGACAATCCACACCCCTGACTAATGCAACTTAATGGGACCTACTTTTGACATGTTTGTTTAAAAGTTTTCACATTGGGTCTCTGAGTGGCACAGCTGTCTAAGGCATCGCAGTGCAGTGCTTGAGGGGTCACAGAGAAAGTGAGGAGGAACCTGTTATCCCAGAGAGTTCTGCTTCTTCAGGCTGTCTGAGCGCCTCACTCACTCTTTCTGTCACCGATCCCGTAGAGGTTAATAAAGATTGCAACCCAGAGTATAGACTTAGAGTAATTTGCAAGTAACACACTCAGTTCTCAATTTTCCCTTTAAATCCCCTACTATGGTTCACCCCGCCCAGTGTGATGTCCCGTAACTTAATACCATATAAACTCATAATTATGAGTTGTTAATACATAGTTGTCCCTGCTGGGCAGAGTTCGGCTTATTGGCAGTTAGTTACCCAATCCTTCTTCCTCTTATTGCTATCATGTGCTAGCAGAAGTAAGACTGAAACATAGCATCAACAGGAACTGGCTTGTCTCCTCAAAACTCCTCATTGTATATAGTTTTGCTTGATTTTACAAGGCAAGTCAGTGAAGAACAAATTCGTATTTTCAATGACGGCCTAGGAACAGCGGGTTAACTGCCAAGTTCAGGAGCGCAATGACAGATTTTTACCTTGTCAGCTCAGTGATTTGATCTTGTAACTTTTCGGTTACTAGTCCAACGCTCTAACCACTAGGCTACCTGCTGGTTACTAGTCCAACGCTCTAACCACTAGGCTACCTGCTGGTTACTAGTCCAACGCTCTAACCACTAGGCTACCTGCTGGTTACTAGTCCAACGCTCTAACCACTAGGCTACCTGCTGGTTACTAGTCCAACGCTCTAACCACTAGGCTACCTGCTGGTTACTAGTCCAACGCTCTAACCACTAGGCTACCTGCTGGTTACTAGTCCAACGCTCTAACCACTAGGCTACCTGCTGGTTACTAGTCCAACGCTCTAACCACTAGGCTACCTGCTGGTTACTAGTCCAACGCTCTAACCACTAGGCTACCTGCTGGTTACTAGTCCAACGCTCTAACCACTAGGCTACCTGCTGGTTACTAGTCCAACGCTCTAACCACTAGGCTACCTGCTGGTTACTAGTCCAACGCTCTAACCACTAGGCTACCTGCCACCCTAACAAAGAAACATAGCTCTTTACATTTGTTATTAATTACTATGTAGCAATATGTGTAAACAAAACATCACGCGATAGGGCTTTAGTAATCATCAGTACATTTAAACAGCAGTTCTGTTTCAGGTCTCTTTCTCACACTTCATAGATGGGAACTGCGCTTTATCACAAAGATAGAGTAATTGTATTGACTTAACCATGGATAAACATACAGGAGTACCTATGTACTAGGAATAACATTTCCTTACAGAACCCAAAAGGGTTATCCAAAAGGGGTATCCAAAAGGGGTATCCTTTTTTTCTAAGAGGGTAGTTGTATCAGTGGAGGCTGCTGAGGGGAGGATGGCTAATAATAATGGTTGGAATGGAGCAAATGGAATGGCATCAACCACATGGAAACCATGTGTTTAATGTATTTGCACAAATTGCACTCCAGCCATTTCCACTAGCCCGTCCTCGTCAATTAAGGTGCCACTAACCTCCTGTGAGTTGTATCATTACATTTTTATGAGTTAAGGAATTAAAGAAGTAGGGAAGAGAAATAAAGAGAGAGGGAGAAGTCGAGAGGTTGGCGACTGTACTCACCCCTGTTGGTTTAGCTGACCTGAGATTGAGGTGTTCTGACCCTGACTTGGCTTCGGGATCCCGAGGGGGAGAGAAAAGACAGAAAGGGGAGATAGATAGTATACCACTGTCCTGTACTGATACCTAGAACACTCTCCCCTCAATAGCCTCCACTGATCTAGAGGAGAACTGTTTCATATGTACAGCTTTATTTGAAAGTATAGGAGACGGTAAGAGATGTGATGTATAGGAGACAGTAAGAGATGTGAAGTATAGGAGACAGTTAGAGATGTGAAGTGTAGGAGGAAGTCAGAGATGTGTAGTATAGGAGACAGTCAGAGATGTGAAGTATAGGAGACAGTCAGAGATGTGAAGTATAGGAGACAGTAAGAGATGTGAAGTATAGGAGACAGTTAGAGATGTGAAGTGTAGGAGGAAGTCAGAGATGTGTAGTATAGGAGACAGTCAGAGATGTGAAGTATAGGAGACAGTCAGAGATGTAAAATACATGAGACAGTCAGAGATATGAAGTATAGGAGACAGTAAGAGATGTGAAGTATAGGAGACAGTAAAGAGATGAGAAGTATAGGAGACAGTAAAGAGATGAGAAGTAAAGGACACACTAAGATATTAAAGTATAGGAGACAGTAAAGAGATGTGAAGTATAGGAGACAGTAAAGAGATGTGAAGTAAAGGAGACAGTAAAGAGATGTGAAGTATAGGAGACAGTAAAGAGATGAGAAGTAAAGGACACACTAAGATATTAAAGTATAGGAGACAGTAAAGAGATGTGAAGTATAGGAGACAGTAAAGAGATGTGAAGTAAAGGAGACAGTAAAGAGATGTGAAGTATAGGAGACAGTAAAGAGATGTGACATATAGGAGACAGTAAACAGATGTGACATATAGGTGACAGTAAGAGATGTGACGTATAGGAGACAGTAAAGTGATGTGAAGTATAGGAGACAGTAAAGAGATGTGACATATAGGAGACAGTAAGAGATGTGACATATAGGAGACAGTAAGATATGTGACATGTAGGAGACAGTAAAGAGATGTGAAGTAAAGGAGACAGTAAAGAGATGTGAAGTAAAGGAGACAGTAAAGAGATGTGACGTAAAGGACACAGTAAGATATTAAAGTATAGGAGACAGTAAAGAGATGTGAAATATAGGAGACAGTAAGAGATGTGACATATAGGAGACAGTAAAGAGATGTGACATATAGGAGACAGTAAAGAGATGTGCAGTAAAGGACACACTAAGATATTAAAGTATAGGAGACAGTAAGAGATGTGCAGTATAGGAGACAGTAAAGAGATGAGAAGTATAGGAGACGGTAAAGAGATGTGAAGTAAAGGAGACAGTAAAGAGATGTGAAGTAAAGGACACAGTAAGATATTAAAGTATAGGAGACAGTAAAGAGATGTGAAATATAGGAGACAGTAAGAGATGTGACATATAGGAGACAGTAAAGAGATGTGACATATAGGAGACAGTAAAGAGATGTGAAGTATAGGAGACAGTCAGAGATGTGAAGTATAGGAGACAGTAAGATATGTGAAGTATAGGAGACAGTAAAGAGATGTGAAGTATAGGAGACAGTAAGAGCCACTTATGTGCAGTCAGTAGGGGGCAGCACTGTTCTGTACCTGTTAGTGGGAGGGCTCTTTGACTTCTTCTGTACTTTCCTCTCTTGTCCTGGAGACTCACCCACCCTGAGAGAACAGAACCATACATGAATAATAATGATTTCATCTCAATAATGTCAGCCATGTGCCCCGTTCAAACCCCATGGCGAAGTTGGCTCAAAACAAAAGTGACGTAATTAAGCATGTGGAGTGACTGGACATTTGTTTCTGGGAGATGCCCCCTGCTGCTTTGTTGACAACATGAACGAGTGGCATAGATTATTGTTCGATTTGAGGAGGCTTTAGCCCGTTCACGTCACGACCATAGACCGGTGCCCCGTGGCTTAGCATAAAGAAACCCACCCATGATGAGCGCACAACTCAGGCTAAAAACTGTGTGTGATTATGATTATGTACGGTCAGATACATATACCTAGTGAAAGTTTACACACCCTTGCACAGTCTTCACATTTTGATACCTTAAAATTAAATAAAAAATATTGTAACAAATATAGAACATTTTCCAAATGAATTACAAATAAAAATAAGAATATATCTTGACCACATAATGTTTTCACACCCCAAAGAAAATAGTTGACAGAAGCACCTTTGGCAGCCATCTCAGGGTTAGGGTGAGGGTCAGGGTCAGGGTTTTCAGAAGACTGAGGAATGTTTTTAAATGGGCTTTGCTCTTCTCCTTTTGATCCTGACAAACTCTGCAGTCCCTGGCTGTGACAAGCATACCCATAACATGATGCTGCCACCACAATTCTTGAAATACAGACGGTTTCACTCTGTGTCGAGTTGTACTGGATTCAACTCAAATCTGTATTTTTAATGTAGGCCAAAAAGTGCATTTGTTTGCCATGTTGTCTTGCAGAGTTTATATCTAAATGTGTCATTTGAATCATTTAGCAGAAGCTCTTATCCAGAGCAACTTACAGTTAGTGCATTCATCTTAAAATGGCTAGGTGAGACAATAAAGTAGATATCCACAAAGTCAGTGCTAGTAGGAACAAGTCAAGTGTGAGTGTTAGTTTAAGAAAGGAAATGTTGTTAATTATTATCATTAGGATTATTATTATTATTATAATTTACACACGTCATTAAATATGAGATGTTGTTTTTCTTCCAGGATGCATTAAATCAAACACTTCTGAATGGAAGGGAACAACCTAACATCTAATGACAAAACATACTGTTTGAGTTATAATAAAGCATTTTTTAATGTATCTGGATTCTTTGCAGGAATAAGTGGCAGATGGGCTTGGTAAATGTTTTGTCAAAGGAATGGGACTTTCCTGTTTCTTGTCTCAGTTGAATTGATTTGAATTGCCTTTAATTAAATGATTCTTCCTGTGGGGTAAGTCTAATTCAAATTCAACTTTAATTAATGGGTATAATTGAATTAAATTCAGGAATTCAGAATCAACCCCAACCCTGGCTCGAATGAACCCATGTCTCCTGTCTCCTTCGTCAATCATCAACCACTGGATGGAGGCAGAACTTTTACACCGAATCCCTCTTTGTGTTGTATAACAAACTGAGAAAGTCTGTTGGCTGCTGATCAGACTTAAGGGAGCACCTCTGTACTGTTGATGTTGTTGTAACTTGTTGTATATATTTGTAATTGATAAAACTGTTGTTGTTTTTAATTAAATTGAGTATGATGGGTCTATCTTGCCCACCTGCCATCTCACTGTCTAAGAGGATTTATTGTGTTTTTATCCTCGATAATGTTTATTCATGTTTTAATGTATGTAATGTTGTCTCTGGCTGGAGCAGCCAGCTACTTTTAAATATGTAATACATTAAATCAATGAATCAATGAATCAATCAGATATCTCTAAACAGATTAATCGATCGTATGTAGTTTACATTACATTTAAGTATTTTAGCATTATCAGCCATTTACAATAAATCCATTAAATTAAATAAGTATCCGTAAGATTGAACAACCTCTGTGAGACGGATTTTAAGTAAAAAAATATTTGTGTTTTGTCATGTTTTTTTTGTGTGTGTAAATGACAATCAAAGTGCTAGAATGAAAGAATATGAGTGAAACCGTCTGCAAAAATATTATAATAAAGTGTAGTAGGGCTATCAGTGCTCAAGTATTAGACATGTCACTTATCGTCTGTAAAAAGCAGAACAATAAAAAGAAGCTCAGACTATGTAAATAATGATGATCCTGAAGAATCAGATGGAGATAACTTTAGCTCTGTGACGTTAAACCGCAACAGCACATGGGCCCCCAGTGCTTCCTCAAGAGGAGGTGGTCATGGGTACTGCTTCTGGTTGCGTTAACCCAGCTTCCTGTAGCCATCTGTCAGAGTTCGAAACTGCTAGCACTTCCTCTTGAGGAGGCACTGGGGGCCCATGTGCTGTTGCGGTTTAACATCTCACAGCTAAAGTTATCTCCATCTAAGTCTTCAGGATCATCATAATTTATATAATATGAGCCTCTTTCCCGGTGAGGGGGCCTCCCTATCTTCCTACTCTGAGATGAGCAAAAAAATCTAGATTTTGCTTCATTGTCCAAATAAACACTTAGGGGAGTGTTTGTGTTTACAATTGAGGTGATAATCTCTTTACTTTAATGTATAATAATGCAATGTACAATAATATATACATTATTGTAATAAAATCAATCAATAAATGTATTTTTATTACACAATGTATTATACATCACAAATATCAAATCACATTGTATTTATCACATGCACCAAATACAACAGGTGTAGACTTTACAGTGAAATGCTTACTTACTTGCTAAATAAAAAAGGAATAAAAAAGGAAATAGTAACACAATAACAACAATAACGAGGCCATATACCAGGAGTACCAGCACCGAGTCATTGTGCAGGGGTACAACGGGTACAGCATGTAAACTCAGCAAAAAAAGAAATGTCCTCTCACTGTCAACTGCATCTATTTTCAGCAAACTTAACATGTGTAAATATTTGTATGAACATAAGATTCAACAACTGAGACATAAACTGAACAAGTTCCACAGACATGTGACTAACAGAAATTGAATAATGTGTCCCTGAACAAAAGGGGGGGGGGTCAAAAGTAACAGTCAGTATCTGGTATGGCCACCAGCTGCATTTCCTCCTCATGGACTGCACCATATTTGCCAGATGTTACCCCACTCTTCCAACAAGGCACATGCAAGTTCCCAGACATTTCTGGGGGGAATGGCCCTAGCCCTCACCCTCCGATCCAACAGGTCCCAGACATGCTCAATGGGATTGAGATCTGGGCTCTTTGCTGGCCATGGCAAAACATTGACATTCCTGTCTTGCAGGAAATCACGCACAGAACGAGCAGTATGGCTGGTGGCATTGTCATGCTGGAGGGATATGTCAGGATGAGCCTGCAGGAAAGGTATCACATGAGGGAGGAGGATGTCTTCCCTGTAATGCACAGCGTTGAAATTGCCTGCAATGACAACAAGCTCAGTCCGATGATGCTGTGATACACCGCCCCAGACCATGACGGACCCTCCACCTCCAAATTGATTCCAGAGTACAAGCTTTGGTGTAATGCTCATTCCTTCAACAATAAATGCGAATCCGATCATCACCCCTGGTGAGACAAAACCGCGACTCGTCAGTGAAGAGCACTTTTTGCCAGTCCTGTCTGGTCCAGTGACAGTGGGTTTGTGCCCATAGGCCTACAAACCCTCAGTCCAGCCTCTCTCAGACTTTTTTTGTATTTTGTATTTTGTATTTTTTTACCTTTATTTTACTAGGCAAGTCAGTTAAGAACAAATTCTTATTTACAATGACGGCCTAGGAACAGTGGGTTAACTGCCTGTTCAAGGGCAGAACGACAGATTTTGTACCTTGTCAGCTCGGGGATTTGAACTTGCAACCTTTCGGTTACTAGTCCAATGCTCTAACCACTGGGCTACACTGCCGCCCCAGCCTATTGCGGACAGTCTGAGCACTGATGGATGATTGTGAGTTCCTGGTGTAACTCGGGCAGTTGTTGTTGCCATCCTGTACCTGTCCCGCTGGTGTGATGTTCGGGTGTATCGATCCTGTGCAGGTGTTGTTACACGTGGTCTGCAACTGCAAGGACGATCAGCTGTCCATCCTGTCTCCCTGTAGTTCTGTCTTTGGCGTCTCACAGTATGAACATTGCAATTTATTGCCCTGGGCACATCTGCAGTCCTCATGCATCCTTGCAGCATGCCTAAGGCACGTTTACGCAGATGAGCAGGGAGCCTGGTCATCTTTATTTTGGTGTTTTTCAGAGTCAGTAGAAAGGTCTCTTTAGTGTCCTAAGTTTTCATAATTGTGACCTTAATTGCCTACCGTCTGTAAGCTGTTAGTGTCTTAACGATCGTTCCACAGATGCATGTTCATTAATTGTTTATGGTTCATTGAACAAGCATGGGAAACAGTGTTTAATTAGGGATAGGGGGCAGCATTTTCACTTTGGATGAATTGCGTGCCCATAGTGAACTGCATCCTACTCTGTCCTAGATGCTAATATATGCATATTAGATGTCCGCATTCAGTATAATGTGGAATGAAGCTCCTAGTGTTATATTTGACTGAATGGGAGGGGAATGAGTCACTGGCCTGGCAGAATGCCATTTCCTGGTTGCGCAATTATCTGTTGATATCGTCTGTGTTCCATGACTCTTTAGACAAAAACGGTTGGAACGTTATTGGATATATATGAAATTAACTTCCTGAAGGTAGATTCTCTACTTAGTTTCGTCCGAGTTCGCCTTGACCAGCGCCAGCTTTCGGGCATGTGAGCTAAACCTGGTAGCAAATGCAGCTAATTGGACACTAGTAATGGACATTATGAAACAAAACAACAATTTATTGCGGAACTAGGATTGCTTGCACTGCATTCTGATGAAAGATCATCAAAGGTAAGGGAATATTTATGATGTAATTTCGTATTTCTGTTGAATCCAACATGGCGGAGAAATGTTGTTACTTCTGAGCGACATCTCAGATTATTGCATGGTAGGCTTTTTTTGTAATGTTTTTAAAAAATCTGACACAGCGGTTGCATTAAGAACCACTGTATCTTTAATTATATGTAAAACATGTATCTTTCGTCAAAGTTTGAGTATTTCTGTTATCTGACGTAGCTCTCTGTAATTACTCCTGATATTTTGGAGGCATTTCTGAACATGGCGTCAATGTAAACCGATATTTGTGGATATAAATATGCATATTATCGAACAAAACATAAATGTACTGTGTAACATGATGTCATATGAGTGTCATCTGATGGAGATTATCAAAGGTTAGTGATGAATTTTATCTCTAATTCTGTGTTTGTGACTATCTTTGGCTGGGAACAATGGCTGTGTGTCTTTTTGGATTTGGTGGTGATCTAACATAAATATATGTTGTGTTTTTGCTGTAAAACATTTAAAAAATCGGACATGATGGGTAGATTAACAAGATGTGTATCTTTCATTTGCTGTATTGGACTTGCTAATGTGTGAAAGTTACATATTTCTAAAAAATATTTTTGAATTTCGCGCGCTGCCTTTTCAGGGGAATGTTGTGGGTGTTCCGCTAGCAGAACCCCTGGGCTAGAAAGGTTAAACCCTTTACAATGAAGATCTGTGAAGTTATTTGGATTTTTACAAATTATCTTTGAAAGACAGGGTCCTGAAAAAGAGATGTTTCTTTTCTTGCTGAGTTTACATGTAGATAGCGGTAAAAGTGGCAATGTGGTGCCAGGACAACAACCTCTTCCTCAATGTGAGCAAGACAAATGACGAAACCATTTGGCATGGGTCCCCCGATCCTCAAAAAGTTCTACAGCTGCACCATCTAGAGCATCCTGACCGGTTGCATCTCCGCCTGGTATGGCAACTGTTGGCATCTGACCGTAAGGCGGTAGTGTGTGCGGCCCAGTACATCACTGGGGCCAAGCTTCCTGCTACCAGGGGCCTATATAATAGGAGGTGTCAGAGGAAAGCCCATAAAACTGTCAGAGACTCCAGTCACCCAAGTCATAGATTGCTTTCTCTGCTATCGCATGGCAAGCGGTACTGGAGCGCCTAGTCTAGGACCAAAAGGCTCCTTAACAGCTTCTACCCCCAAGCCATGACTGCTGAACAATTAATCAAATGGTCACATTCTTGAAGAAGTTCCCACATATGCTGAGCACTTGTTGGCTGCTTTTCCTTCACCCTGCGGTCCGACTCATCCCAAACCATCTCAATTTGGTTGAGGTCCGGGGATTGTGGAGGCCAGGTCATCTGATGTAGCACTCCATCACTATCCTTCTTGGTCAAATGCTCTTACATAGCCTGGAGGTGTGTTGGGTCATTGTCCTGTTGAAAAACAAATGATAGTCCCCAATTGTTGAGGCTGGTAACTATAATGAACTCTGGGTCTTCCATTCCTTTGGTGGGGTGGCAGGTAGCCTAGTGGTTAGAGGCAGGGAGCCTAGTGGTTAGAGCGTTTGGCCAGTTACTGAAAGGTTGCTGGATTGAATCCCGAGCTGACAAGGTAGAAATCTGTTGTTCTGCCCCTGAACAATGCAGTTAAGCCACTGTTCCATGGTAGGCCGTCATTGTAAACGCTAATTTGTTCTTAACTGACTTGCCGAGTTAAATAAAGGTTAAATGTTTGTTTTTTTAAAGCCCAAACCAGATGGGATGGTGTATCGCTGCAGAATGCTGTGGAAGCCATGCTGTTTAAGTGTGCCTTGAATTCTAAATAAATTAGCAAAGCACCATCACACGTCCTCCTTCATGCTTTACGGTGGGAAAAACACACGAGGAGATCATCTGTTCACCTACATATGCTGAGTCTCTTCTTCTTATTGTGTCTTTTAGTAGTTGTTTCTTTGCAACAATTCAACCATGAAGGCCTGATTCACAAAGTCTCCTCTGAACAGTTGATGTTGAGAAGTGTCTGTTACTTGAAATATGTGAAGCATTTATTTGGGCTGCAATTTCTGAGGCTGGTAACTATAATGACCTTATCCTCTACAGCAGAGGTAACTCTTGGTCTTCCATTTCTTTGGCGGTCCTCATGAGAGCCAGTTTCAGCATAGCGCTTGATGGTTTTTGTGACCGCACTTGAAACATTTTTCAAAGTTCTTGATATTTTCCCGATTGACTGACCTTCATATCTTAAAGTAATGATGGACTGTCGTTTCTCTTTCTTATTTGAGCTGTTCTTGCCATAATATGGGCTTTGTCTTTTACCAAATAGGGCTATCTTCTGTATCCCCCTCTAACTTGTCACAACACAAGAAGGAACGATATCCCACAAATGTACTTTTAAGAAGGCACACATGTTAATAGAAATGCATTCCAGGTGACTACCTCATGAAGCTGGTTGTGAGAATTTCAAGAGTGTGCAAAGCGGTCATCAAGGCAAAGGGTGGCTATTTGAAGAATCTCAAATATAAAATATATAACTTTTTTGGTTACTACATGATTCCATATGTGTTATTTCATAGTTGTGATGTTTTTACTATTATTCTACAATGTAGAAAATGGTACAAATGAAGAAAAACCATTGAAGGAATAGGTGTTGTAAAACGTTTAACCGGTGGTGTTATGTGTTATGGCTCTACACCCCCTGCTATAATGTGGATTAACAGTTACTTGTCTGAAAGAACACATAGTGTGTTCTTTAAAAAGTTGATGCAAATAGTTTCCTACATTTTTGAAAGTAAAAGGGGCACAATATGTTTTACAGTGTGCAAATGTTGTCCATGCTCAACATTTCACAAGAATGGAAACTTGATCCCAAGGTGCTCTTTAAATTATTTTTTTGCTTGCTTCTGGTCTATCTTCTGTTGTATTTCAACATTTGACACTTTCTATTTATCTGTGGACTTTATCCTTCTAAAAAGTAAATAAACGTACATTTGAGAACGTGGCTTATGAAGTTTCTTCGCAAATGTCCACATTTGCCTGTCATAACTTCTTAGTAACCATGTATTTAGAATATATACACTAATTACATACATGATCATGGATATAGAATAGAAAATATATATTTGTTCCTACTTTTTGTCTAGTGCCTTTTTTTGCTATGCAAGTAGAAAACTGCAAAAAACACTTGTTATTCTTAGATTGAACAACACTCAATAAAAGATGCCAGACAGAAAGCTATTTATTTAAATTATCGGTGGAAGAAAAATGTATTATGGAGCTAAAACCATTAGCTTGAAACATTAAACATTCTTACATGAACATGCTGCATTATTTTGTTGAAGTTATTGAAGTTACAGGATCTTTTCTGAGTTTCATTTGTTTCAAGCACTATTGCGCAATCACAGTAATATACTGAGCAAGTTCATAATATTTTTTTTGAGGGGAAATTAGTGGTTAAGAATGGCTACCGCACTGAATGGCTACCGCACTGCTGTCACAACAGCAGTTTGGCATTTATTGAGATGACTTGTGTACTGAAGGCAGCTCTGCAGAGTGGTCACTAGCTGGCACAGCCACAAAGTCATACAATCTGATTTGAAACCTAACCTTAACCACACTGCTAACCCTAGTGACTAACCCTAACCTTAAATTAAGACCAAAAAGCACATGTTTGTTTTCATGAATTTTTACAATATCGCCAATTTTGACTTTGCAGTTGGCCCTTCTAGCAGAAACTGCTCAGATACAGTGTCAAGAAAAGGTATGTGAACCATTTGGAATTACCTGGATTTCTGCTTAAATTGGTCATACATTTTGATCTGACCTCTGTCTAAGTCACAACAATAGACAAACACATTCTGCTTAATTAAACTGATAACACAAACAATTATACATTTTCATGTCTTTATTGAACACACCGTGTAAACATTCATAGTGCAGGGTGCGAAAAGTATGTGAACCCTTGGATTTAATAACAGAATAACCAAAAGTTTTCTGAGGTTGCGGATCAGACCTGCACAATGGTCAGGAGGAATTCTGGACCATTCCTCTTTACAAAACTGTTTCAATTTAGCAATATTCTTGGGAAATCTGGTGTGAACTGTTCTCTTGAGGTCATGCCACTGCATCTCAATCAGGTTGAGGTCAAGACTGACTGGGCCACCCAGAAGGCTTATTTTCTTCTGTTGAAGCCATTCTGCTGTTGATTTACTTCTGTGTTTTGGGTTGTTTTCCTGTTGCGTCACCCAACTTCTGTTGAGCTTCAATTGGCGGACAGATAGCCTTACATTCTCCTGCAAAATGTCTTGATAAACTTTTGAATTCATTTTTCAGTCAACAATAGCAAGCTGTCCAGGCCCTGAGGCAGCATAGCAGACGCAAACCATGATTCTCCCTCCACCATACTTTACAGTTGGGATGAGGTTTTGATGTTGGTGTGCTGTGCCTTTTTTCTCCACACATGGTGTTGTGTGTTCCTTCCAAACAACTCAACTTTAGTTTAATCTGTCCACAGAATATTTTGCCAGTAGCACTGTGGAATATCCACGTGCTCTTTTGTGAACTTCAGACATGCAGCAATGTTTTTCTGGACAGCAGTGGTTTCTTCTGTGGTGTCCTCCCATGAGCACCATACATATTTAGTGTTTCCCATATCACAGACTTCTCAACAGAAATGTGTCGTGTCTTTGGCATCATTAAATTGAAGACTGCTATTTTATCAAATCAATTATCTGTAATTATTAATTAATTACTAATCAGATAAATGTAATTAACTAGGAAGTCAGGGCACCAAGGGAAATCTTCAGATTACAAAGTAATAATTTCTTAATATAACTCTTCAGATATTTAATTATCTGATGAATTAGTCTTCTAATTAATGAATTATTATTTATCTCACGTTAGTCTCATTCCGAACATCGTAAATGGTTGGTTATCTGCACAACCCTTCTTTACTATGAATCATCCATACATCAATTGTCTTAATCATTTATTTACTAACTAACTAATAATCACAGAATGCATAAACAAACCAAACAGTAGATATGGGTTACAAAGAATTATAGGGGAGGTTCCCTAGTGGAATAAGCCGATATGGCGGCTTGGTGGACAAAGGGAAGTGGGTGTGGACTGAGAAGGGCGGGAATTACAAGAGGTCACTACACAGATGATCATTATTAATTGAAATTCTAATCCTTTGCACATGAACGCTCACTCATTCGGGAATCATTGCAATCAATATATATTTACGCTCAGTGTGTCGTCAGAGATCTCTGTTGGAATCATCCATCTTTCTGTTGGAAAGTTCATCCGCTCGTCTCTCCATCTGCTTCCAATCTGTCTTTTGTGGTTAGAATCGATACTTCAGAGTTCCATTCTGAAATATTCTTATAGAATAGATGTTTCGGCGGTTGTTGGTCCTCGCATCTCAGGTCGACATAATTCCTAGCTGCAGACAAGCAATTAGTATCGAAGATTGCTCTTATTCTGTTGGTAATGTGGCCGTATTGTCTTTCCTTAGGTCAAAAACTAATTGGACCGTGTGGTAGCTGGCTTCTCCATCGACCGTTACACATTCTCCAAAACATGGATATTGTTGCCAGTTCTCAAGTTCTGTGATGTAGAGA